>NC_061509.1:257938549-258010152 GCF_022539505.1 Lolium rigidum
CGGTGAAGGCTGACGGACATAGCTCTTCGGAATAAAAGCAACCCTTTTGAAGAAATGGTTATGAAAACCTGCATTGGTATTAGACTTTCTGGTCTAATGCTGTAGCTAGTGCATTAAACACCTCTTTCCTATAATGAACTTGTTGAGTACGCTCGTACTCATCCCACTCTTAAATCCCCTGCTTAGATATGGAGGCATCGAAGGAGGATCTACAATGCAACTCGAAGACCGAGGAGTCAACAACTACTTCAAGGAACAGGAACCTGTCAGAAGAGTCAGATACCACATCCAACAAGGAGAAACCTAGATTAGCAATAGAAAGGAACTAGCTTCCTAAACTTAGCTCCTATTTAGCTAGAATCTATTCATAGCCTCTATAGCTAGGTAAATACTCTACAAATAGAGTTCGTGATAGGCTTAGACCATGAGTCGTTCTTCTAGAGTTTATTTGCAGATTTACCTCATTGTAAAGTAGGAGGCTATGCTGATCTTCTGTAACAGAGTCTGTATGTAATTCGATAGACATGCCTTGGACCCGCATATGTTTCTGTTGTACCACTCTGAGCGATATAATGCTAGTGAAACGATGTTTCATTGGTGTTATATCAGACTTGCATACTACACCATGCAGTGGTATGCCGGGTCACCACAGTTGGTATCAGAGCCAATGCTTTGACCCTAGGATTAAAACCCTTTAAAGGAGACCTATAGGATTGGTAGTGTCTATAGGAAGTTCTCTTAGCCAAACCAAATTATTCTAATGACTTGAGATGGATATTCACTTGAGAATAATCCTGACACACTTGAGTCAACATTTCTTACCTAAGTGAAGTTCGTTAGTTAATCCCAAGTATGCAGCATACCATTAAGTCCTTCAAATAATAGATGAGTAGATCACAGTTGGTATACAATACATGGTAGTCCAAAGAGAGGATACAACCATAAGGAAGATATCCTATTGGAAGATGTGTACCAACACATGTTATAGTTAAATAAGAATTACTCAGACCTGCACTAGAAGTAATATCAAATGATGAAGATAATTAAGATATCCTAATAGAAGATGTAGACCCAAATAAGTAATGAGTAAGTAAAATATCTAGACGTGTGAAACAATTGATAGTAAGTGATAACTCTGAGTTATGTGAGGTAGTATAGACCATGATGAGTCAATCATGGGAGGTAAGGAAGAGAGATAGGAATAAAATATGTTTAATTACATGGTAGAGTTATTAATCATATATGATTCACCTGAGAATCGTTATGTGATGGACTAGAACATCATAAATACTTAGAAGAAGTACAATAAGAAGCCAGACAATAGTGCAAGATTTATATTCCAAAACCATGGGAACTGTGTCTAGTACATCAGAACCCTAGCTATATGGTAAGAACATATGGAAGTGTATGAGCTATATTTCCATAGTTATGTGTTTAGAATAGCAAGGCTAGAACCTAGACATCTCATGTGAGATAGTCCTTAATAAAATGAAGGTTAAGTTAGTGCTTCCAAAGAAAATTAGGTTAACCTCAACTATCCTAGACCACTTGGTTTCAAGTTTATCACATTGCAAATGTGCAATTAAGGTAAATGTTGAGACAAATAGTAGAGTCCCCAATAGTCGTGCTAAGTATCACGCTATAAACCTATCTTATGTGGTGTTATATACTACACATCAGAGCCTGATGTTTAGAGATGTCATACTCAACTATTTTATTCAGGCTTATGATGATGTGTATTATAAGCACAAAGCTGAATCTTCTTGGATTTTAATGGATTTTCATTGTTTGACTAGATCCATACATGAAGTTTGACTTTGATATGCAAATGCATGTTGCAATATCAAGTTCTGACTTGATGCTATAGATCTAGAGGGTAATAGTATTCGTGTGAGGAAGTGACGAATTCTGAACATTTTGAAGACAAGATGAAAGTTCATCAGAAGAAAAGAGTAAAGTTGTGGGAAGCAACCACAATATTCAGAAGGAAGTACCAACCAAAACTCATGCTTTACCTCAACAGAGGAGTACCTTAGTACATAGGAAGCATGAAGGGGAGAAATATGATGACTGTGGAGTAGTAGAAGTAGAACCATAGTCATTATGGAAGAGGGAATGCATGGGAAATCACTTTGGATACTACATTCATAGTGGTTATCTTGCAAAATAAACCCTAAAGGAAGGAAGATGACATATGAAACCATAGCAGATATAAGAAGACCATAGTCGATATCAGAAGACCACAATTGGTATAATATCAATACTGCGAGATAAAGTAGAAGATGTCTCGTCCAGTTGATCAGAACCTATAATAGAATCCATTTTCAGATATTAAATAGCCACAGTTGGTATAATAACCACATCTGGTATCAGTTAGTATTACAAATAGTCCACGATTTAATTATTTGTAACAAAAGTTTGTGAACAAATAAAAATCTTGTCAGCCAAATAGCTAAATCTATAATCATTTAGTCGAAGGATTCGCATTGGATGTCCACAATTGAGTGGATACACCACCAACATTCTTCACGAGACCTTAGAAGAAGTAAAACCCATAAGTTAGAACCAGACCAATATTCTAATCATAAGTCCAATAGTTGGAAGAAAAAGGAGTTGAAGACCATAAGAAAACTCTAAGGGGTAGAGTAAAGATTGAGTTGGATGTACAATAACTCAATACCTTGAGCATAATAGAAGAAGAAGGTCTGAACTGAGAGGAAGTTCGATCTTATTTTTATAAGATTGTTGAACACTACTTTCAGAAGGATGTCAGACCAGAAGCCGAGGTTCATACCTCGAGGAAATAATAATTGGACTATAACTTGAGAAAGTGAGTAATATTTACTCAGAAGTATGATAGCCCAAGTAAATTAAGGCTAAGGAAGTTGGATGAAGGATTGTAGGAGACCAAATAAAGCTCAAGAAGGCCAAAGACCAAAGGAGATTGACTATAAAAAAACTAAAGTCCATTTGAAAGATTCCTTTCATGGAACCTAAAGAATCCAAAAATAGTAATAGGTATCCACTATAAACCATGATTGGATGGACTAAATGAGTCTAATCCATTATTAGAAAAATAAACCATCACGACCAATTCCATAGTTAGTACCTTACCAAGTACCATTACTGCACTTTTGGCAGTAAGGGAAAAACAAAGACCTATTTTATCAAATAGGAGATTGTTATCCAATTAGTCCTCAATAAAGACTGTCAAAACAAGAAGAAGTCTCAATCATTGAATATTCAATGAGATAGGAAACAAGATTATAATAGTTGGAAGAAATCAATGAATCAAAGTAAGAGCCATGGTTCAGAGACAGCTATTATTAGAATCCAGAGAAAAATCATAGAACTGGAATAAGAAACTGATGTTCAGAGACAAACCCTAATGGATTCCAGGAAGAATCTGGACAAGGGATATATTCAATTATATCCAGTGAGATCACCCAGGGAGTTTGAGAAAAGATGTAGTCTGTACAACACATATCCACACTCCGAAACGTGAGAGATATCAAACTTCGAGGACGAAGTTTAGTTTAAGGGGTAGAGACTGTAATATCCCAGGTAATGGGGTTACAAAAATAGAGGAAACAGATGTGTGCATTGCATTCATGCATAGAAAATCTGGGGAATTTTCGCGCTTTAAAGTAAAACAGTCACAGATGAATCGAAGTTTCACTTGACCTTGGTGGAATTGAAGTAGCTCATCAAGTCAAGCGCTATAAACCTCAATGTGACTTTGCCAAAACTTTGTTTGGGTAGAGATGATTTGATCTAAGGGGTTAGATCAAATGGAACTAATAATCAACACAACAACACTTTACTCAATGATCAATTGCTTGATCTTATAAAAGATCATAACATGGTAAACTTTGCCATAACATATGAACATCTATTTAACCATAAATCAAGTAACAATATAATGGAGAACTATTCTAGACTTATCTTTTCCATGTCTTAAACTAACCCATGATCCTACCATGCACCTCATGGTATTCATTTTGCTTCATCCTGGAAACCTGACAAGAAGATCAATCCTATAAATATATATCTTTCTATTCCAAGATATTTATTCAAACCATCATCTTTAAGAGAAACCTTAGTATATTATTCAATACCTTCCCTAGAGAGAGAAACCATTTTTGTTAAACCTAGATATTGGTGACCACATAATTATCCTTGGAGAATAACCTTAAGTTAGTATTGAAGTCCTTCCCAAGTAAGGAGCCCATTCATATCAATTCTAGCTTTACCTATTAATGAATAAAGGACAATCTCTGAACTTAAGTATTGGGTTGTAAACCATTTCACCTTGGAGTGGTGAGATAACCAAATACCAAGTGAAATAAGGCCATGCACATCCCTTTCTAAAATCTACCCCTCGATCGTCTCTAAACCTGGGACATTACAACTTATCTCTTCCTTGTATTTAACAAATAAATATTCTTACCATGAACCTCATGGTATTTCTTGAACTAAACTCTTGAACTTAACACCAACAAAAGCTTATCATTAAACCCTAGAGATGGTAGAAGCCTATAACCATCAAATAGATAATAATCAAACTCTAAGTTATTAACACTTAAAAGTTAAGAAACTACAATTGGGGTATAATTGAATTCACTTTAAAACTAATTACCAAATATGGTAAAACACAAGGACCTAAGTGCATAAAAGTCACCCATTCTTATTTTAATCATAACTTATTAAATATGTGGAATATTACAAAACTAAATTCGTTTACATTACGAATTATAGTTCAAACTATTTGAATAAAATAAACTATGAGTACTTTGAAACTCATATGATCATGCCTTGGTGAAATCAAACAACATCATTCAAAATTGGGGTATAATCCTTATCTTTGACATTTTGATCCCAATAATGATATAAATACCATCACATATGATATAGTGACTCAACCACAAGCATAAATCATTCACAAGATATTTAGTAACAAAAGCCACTTGGCTATCCAAAAATAAATCACATGAGAGGATAATCTCAATGCCACATAGGATGAAAATATCTACATAGCTTGAATCCTAAGCTATGCCACCTCATGCTTAAAGGATTGCTATGGATGAGAGCATGACAACCAAGCACCTTACTCATCAAATTAAAGCAAGAATCATCCACCCATGTGTCATGTTACTAGAGCATGCTCAAGACTAAAAAAAAGAGAGTCTCACACTCCATTCATTCCATCATCTTGCACCATGATGCAAGAAGACCAACACATTGAGCCACTCCATAAAATGGTTAGGATCAAGATGAAGCAGCCTAGGAGGTGGAGGCATGCCACAAGATGTAGGTTTATCAGATTTCCTGAAGAACAAGCTACAGAAGCTAGCAAGGTAGAATTCATAGGCAAACCACATATTTAGTTAATCACATCATCATTCCTTGAGTAGAACCATAGATTATAATCCAAGACCTTGTGAAGTGAGAGGGGTAATGGGAATAACCATATCTAAATACTTTTAGTGATACTTAAGGAAGCCCATACCATGCATGATCATCACCATTGGGTAATGATCATATACTCTAAGAATTGGGAGTACAAGCCATTGAGAACAAATTACTCATGATAGTGCCATGACCATACTTTGGAGAAATAGAAGAATAAGCCATAAGTTAAATTCTATATGATAAGTAAATATCATTCACCACTTGAAATGATAGAAAAATCATGAGTAAGCAAACCTAGGTTATATCTCAACCCTAACTTGTGAATCACTTGGTGATCATAAGTAGAATCCTATCTACATTTCATTTATTCCTCAATCAAAGAAAACAAGAAAACCTTTAGAGTTAAACTCTATACCTTATATGGTGAGAAATCATCCATTCATATGACCAAAGTTAACTATAAAAAGAACTATAATCAATATAATTACATCAATGATAAATTGAGGTTAATAATAGAAGTTAATTGGTGGAAGATAACACCAATTCTAAAATCCTTAGTAATTAGAGAAGCATATGAAATATTAAGCAAGTAACCATCTTATCATGGTTAGGGGAGATTAACCCTAACACATGCAATATAATGTCATCCCAATTCTATAAACTAGAATTGTACCTCAACCCCTAGTTTATGTATCACTATAGTGATCATAATATGAACCTAGGCCATAATTGAAATTCAAACCAATTGACATTAGGTGAATACTATTAGAACCCTAGTATGGCATAGTAATAAAATCTTATACTTCATTTATTAAACCTAAGGAAACCTTGTGATACATCTTATAATTAAATCCATAATGTGATTACCAACCACTCATTTCCATATATCAACACTAAACCATGATAAGAGTATTATTAACTCTAAGTATTTCAAGGTGACATTAAAATACCATGTAGTAAACAATCTGAATATTTTCAAAGGCTATTATTCAAATACATGTTCATATGGAGACTTAAACCTTATACCAATACTATTAACAAACAAATGTTGAAGTATCATTTTAAATTTGCAAATACACCACTCAAGAATTTGTAGTACCCTGAACTAATTCTTGTATGAATGAAATGAGCAAGACCTGCAAAATAGAAAATAATTCAAGTATGAATTCAAAACAGAATTCAAAACAAGAAATAAAAACAGAAAATTGAAAACAGAAAAGAAAAATAGGGAAAAACTTACCTGGACCCTGCCAGCCGAAGGAGCCCAGCAAGGCAGCCCAGCAGCAGCCCAGAACCGACCCACCTAGCAGCCCAAGTACCCTTTCGTTAAAAATAACGAGGAGAAGGTCGTCCTCATCCCTTCCTGGCGCATGGAGGCCACCGCGACGCCGTGGTGAGCTTCTCCTCGTCGCTGGCAGCTCCCCCTCGACCAACGTCGTGACGAGGCACAATTTGGCGCGGTATAAAGACCCCACGACGAACAGCAGCTGCAGATTTTTCCCCTCTGCTCCAACTCCGCCCCAAACCGAAACCCTGGCCGCCCACTCTCCATTGCCGCCGGTGAACGAGGCCTTCCCGAGCCAAGTAAAGCTTACCATCGTGACCGCCGTTGTCGACAAGCCCAGGCCACGGGAGGAATTGAGCTGGGGCACCTGAAATCGGCGCCGGCGAGATCATCTTCTCCGGCACCGGCGACACCAAATTCCGGTGAACTAGACCTTCCTTTACCTCGCCATCAAGCCCTGCCTGCTCAGGGTGAGTCCCTCTTCCTCCTCGTGTGCTCGGCATCCTCGATAATAGCTTGGAACGCCGCCGCGTTTGATCGCCTGTGAGCGCCGCCGTCGGACATGAACGCCGCCGCCGCTCCGGCGACCATTAGGAGGTGGCGCCGCCACCTTTAGGCCCCTCGCGGTGCGCCGGTTCGAATGGAACCGCCGCCCAGCCGAGCTTGGCCGGAATCGGCGACGCCGGCGACGTCTCGCCCGCCGGTCACCATGCTCCTGGCCACGTCGCCGATTTTGACTCTGGTCAAAAGACGCGTGGCAGGTGACGTGGCCTTGGCCCACCGGCCGCTGATCGCGTGGGTAACCGGCCGGGTAGGTTTAGTCATTTCGTTTTAATTTTTCAATTCAATAATTATCGCAACTTCAAATAATTATAGAAAAATCATATTAACTCAGAAAAATAAAAATAAGACATCAAAATTCTTATAAAAGTAAATTCTATTTAATAAAAATATAATATGAAATTTTTATTTTTAATAAAAAATTAATTGTTTAATACCTGTTAATTAAGCCTTTAATTTTAATTCTAAATTGAATTAAAATTCAATAATTAAGAAAACCTTCTAAAATAAATAAAAACCAGTAAGAAATTAAAGAAAACATTAAAGTTATTTTCTTTATTGGTTTTTTAAATAAATCTTTATTAGTGGAGATTTTAACCCTGATTAATAATTACCTTAATTATTAATTATTTTAAAATAATAAAATGCCAAGATTAGTATTATTTTTACTTCAAAGTTATTAATAACTTCAACTCCAACATGAAGTTATTAATCATAGAATTAAATTGTAAATAGCAAACCCTAAATCCCACTTGGAATGATATTAAAATCCTATCATTTCATGTGACTCCTAAAACCCTAAATTAATTAGGAACCCTAGTTCCATTATTACATGTGAACCCTAATTTGCTTCTAACCTAAACCCAAGGTTAGAACAGGTGATCAAGGTATTTTATTTCAAATCATAGAACCCTAGTAGCAACTAAATACCCGTCTTGACCACATAAAATATAGAAGACCTATCACTAATATATGGGTATCCCATGAGTCATCTTCATCAAACTTAGATAAATCAAAGTAGGGTCAACCAAGTGTAAACCCTAGATCCTATTACCAAAGCCATCATCCATATTCATTCCTACTTAGCATCACACCAATGTGATGAACCTCGAGAGCAACTATGCCAAAACCCGAGCATTACCTAACCATATTCCACTAAACCCTACTAGTATTGGATATTTATCAACCATCCTATTCAGGAACCAATCAATCCTTACTTAATAGAACCAACAAGTAAAACCTAGACCACTTCAACCCTAATTGATATACTTCTTATTATTTAAGAAGTATGTTCTTCAAAAGTTATTCTTTTGAAGAAAATAAGGAAATCATCACCAACCCTGCTTATATGGACCTATAAACCCTAGCCAGCTATCACTAGCAAGATAAACCAACCTTGACAACAACCATGTATAATGATTTGCTTAGGATATCTAGGCTTATCTTAACCTTACGAGCCTTAGGTGTTGATGAATCCAACTTTGTTGGGATCCACCTAATATTTACTCCAGCAACTCCCTAAAACCATAGTCAACCATAGAAACCCAACCTAATTACCATACTTGTTCTTTATCTAAGAACATGTTCTTCAAAAGTTATTCTTTTGAAGTATATGATAATTAATCATTAACCATGCCATATAGTACTAAAACTGACCACTCGTTCTTTACTTGTTAACATTATGCCAATTATCATTCTTTGTGTGTTCAATTGATTATTACGCTTTATTATCTACCTGTTTATAATACCAAGTTAATCACACCTGAGTAAGAACCTTGTATGTGAATCACTCTAAAAGTGCAACACACCCTAAAACCAATCATTACCACTCAATAATCCTAAACCATCGGGGTTAGGATACGCTTAGAGAGATTGCATCTTATTATTATGCATTATTGCATCCTTGCCAATCTTTTAAACATCGTCCTTACCGGACGATGATGCTATTTCAGAATTTGGAGTTATTGCGTATCGAAGACCTTGTCTGCATAATCTTGCGGCCAAGAAAGGCAAGTTCATCACTTGCTCATGTCATTTGAAGTATTTTTATCAAATTACTTGCAAAGTATTATGGTTATCACTATTGCACAAAAATCAAAACCACTACTTTCATAACTATGAATATGACTATGTGGTGGGCAATGGAACCATGGATTGTGTTGATATGGTGGAGGTTCCATTGCACGGGTTTATATCCATCTAGGATTAAACAACAAATGTCGCCATGATTCTTGTGCCGTAATACCCGTGTTAACCATAAGATCCGGAGTGGGACGGAGTAGTCAAAAGTGTTTCCACCTCTCGTTCATCAACGGATGCGCTTTACCGTAGACACTTGTATCTGTCAGGGCAAGCGGTTGGCTGGGGAAGCCTTAAGTCCCCACGGCATAGTCCGTAGACACTTGTCGCTTGAAGTGCAAGCGGTTGGCTGGGGAAGCCTTAAGTCCCCATGGTATTGCGGTCTATGAGGGATTGTAAGGTGTCCGGAACGGTCTATCCATGATGATAGGGGAAGGCATATGAATGCCCGGAACGGTCTCATCATGGATATAGGGGAGGACAATCTTACAAAAGTGTGGGTGTTCGAGGTAGCGGAGGAACATGATTGGCTAGACCTTATACCGGGCCTCACACCATAGGAAGTGTGGACGGGGAAATTGCCCGGTTGGCACCAAGGTTAAGATCTCTTATGGGTAAAGCAACACACCTCTCCAGAGTGTAAAGAACCGTGACCTGTCACTCCCTGTTCTGGGATATGGAATCGCGAACGCCGCCGGAAAGGAGCTCCATGAAGTTCTAGTAAACCGGTGAAGGCCGACGGACATAGCTCTTCCGAATAAAAGCAACCTCTTGAAGAAATGATTATGAAAACCTGCATTGGTATTAGACTTTCTGGTCTAATGCTGTAGCTAGTGCATTAAACACCTCTTTCCTATAATGAACTTGTTGAGTACGCTCGTACTCATCCCACTCTTAAATCTCCTGCTTAGATATGGAGGCATCAAAAGAGGATCTACAGTGCAACTCGAAGACCGAGAAGTCAACGGCTACTTCAAGAGACAGGACCTGTCGGAGGAGTCAAATACCACATCCAGCAAGGAGAAACCTAGATTAGCAATAGAAAGGAACTAGCTTCCTAAACTTAGCTCCTATTTAGCTAGAATCTATTCATAGCCTCTGTAGTTAGTTAAATACTCTACAAGTAGAGTTCGTGTTAGGATTAGACTACGAGTCGTTCTCCTGGAGTTTATTTGCAGTTTTACCTCATTGTAAAGTAGGAGGCTGTGCTGATCTTCTGTAACAGAGTCTGTATGTAATTCTATAGACATGCCTTGGACCCGCATATGTTTCGTTGTACCACTCTGAGCGATATAATTCTAGTGGAACGGTGTTTCATTGGTGTTATATCAGACTTGCATACTACACCATGCAGTGGTATGCCGGGTCACCACAGTTGGTATCAGAGCAAATTCTTTGACCCTAGGATTAAAACCCTTTAAAGGAGACCTATAGGATTGGTAGTGTCTATAGGAAGTTGTCTTAGGTGAACCAAATCTTTTTATGATTTGAGATGGATATTCACTTGAGAATAATCCTGACACACTTGAGTCAACATTTCTTACCTATATTTCCTAAGTAATGTTAGCTAGCTAATCTCAAATTATGTAGGATACTCTTAAGACCCTAAAATGATTATGAGTAGACCACAGTTGGTATACAATACATGGTAGTCCAAAGAGAGGATACAACCATAAGGAAGATATCCTAGTGGAAGATGTGTACCAACATATGTTATGATTAAGTAAGAGTTATCCACACTGGTAATAGGAGTTATATCAATTGATGAAAATAATTAAGATATCCTAATAGAAGATGTAGACCAAGTTAAGTAATGAGTAAGTAAAACTATCTAGACATGTGAAACAATTGATAGTAAGTGATAACTATGAGTCATATGAGGTAGTATAGACCATGATGAGTCAATCATGGGAGACAAGGAAGAGAGATATGAATAAAATATGATTACTTACATGGTAGACTTGCTAATCATATATGATTCACCTGAGAATCATTATGTGATAAACATCTAAAGTATTTAGGAAAAGAACAATAAGATGCCAGACAATAGTGCAAGAACTGTGTTCCAAAAATATGGGAAGTGTGCCAAGCACATCATGACCATAGTTTTACAATAGAAACACTTGAAAGTATAGGAGCTATATTCAATAGCTAAGTGTTTAGCCAGGTTAGAACCAAAAGACATCATGTGAGGTAGTCCTCAACAAAATAGAAGATTAAGTTAGTACTTCCAAAGAAAATTAAGTTAACTTAACCATCCCAAACCACTTTGTTTCAAGTTTATCTCATTGCAATTGTGCAATCAAGGTAAAGGTTGAGACAAATAGTAGAATTCCCTATATTTGTGCTAAGTATCACGATATAAACCTATATTATGTGGTGTTCTATACTACACATCAGAGCCTGATGTTTAAAGATGTCTTACTCAACAATCATATTCAGGCTTATGATGATGTGTATTATAAACACAAAGCTGAATCTTCTTGGATTTTATTGAATTTTCATTGTTTGACTAGATCCATACATGAAGTTTGACTTTGGTATGCAAATGCATGTTGCAATATCAAGTTTCTACTTGATGTTAAAGATCTATAGGGTAATGGTATTCGTGTGAGGAAGTGACGAATTCGGATGATTCTGAAGACAAGATGAAGGTTCATCAAATAAAGGAAACAAAGTTGTGGGAAGTAACCACCATACTCTGATGGAAGTACCAATCAACATTCATGCTTTACCTCCACAGAGGAGTACTTTAGTACATAAGAAGCATGAAGGTGAAAAATCTGGTGATTATGGTGAAGCTCAAGCAGATCCATAGTCAATATAGAAGAGGGAATGCATGGGAGATCACTTCGGATACTATAATCATAGTATCAGCTAGTGGTTCTCTTGCAACAATAAACCCTCGAAGAAAGAAAGATGACCTATGAACCCATAGAAGATATAAGAAGACAATAGTTGGTATCAGAAGATCACAATTGGTATAGAATCAATACTGCGAGATAAAGTAGAAGATGTCTCGACCAGTTGATCAAAACCTATAATAGAAACCATTTGTTAGATAACAAATAGCCACAATTGGTATCAAGTAGTCCATAATTGGGTTATTCGTACCAAGAAATTGAGAACAAATAAAAGTTTTGTCAGCCAAATAAACAAGACCTATACCAATATTCTAATCATAAGTCCAATAGTTGGGAGAAAAGGAGTTAAAGACCATAAGAAAACTCTAAGGGGTAGAGTAAAGATTGAGTTGGATGTACAATAACTCAATACTTTAAGCAAGATAGAAGAAGAAGGTCTGAACTGAGAGGAAGTTCGATCTTATTTTCATAAGATTATCAAACACTACTGTCAGAAGGATGTCAGACCAGAAGCCGAGGTTTATACCTCGAGGAAGTAAGAAGTGGACTATAACTTGAGAAAGTGAGTAATATCTACTCAAAAGTACGAAAGTTCAAATAAGTCAAGCATAAAGAAGTTGGACAAAGAAAATACCATAAACCAATATAGCTCAAGAAGGCCAAAGAATGAAGGAGATTGACCATACCAAAATTAAAGTCTATTTGAATGATTCCTTTCATGGAACCTAAATAAACCAAAAATAGTTACAGGTATCAACTATAAACCATGATTGGATGGACTAAATTAGTCTAATCCATTCTTAGAGGAATAAACCACCATGATCAATTCCCTAGTAAGTACCTTACCAAGTACCATTATTGTAGTTTTGGTAGTAAGGGAAAAACAAAGACCTATTCTAACAAATAGGAGAATGTTATCCAATTAGTCCTCAATAAAGACTACCAGGACAAGAAGAAGTCCCAATCATTGAATCTTCAATGAGACAGGAAACAAGATTATAAAAGTTGGAAGAAATCCATGAATCAAAGAAAGAGCCATGGTTCAGAGAAAGGTATTATTAGATTCCAGAGAAAAATCATAGAACTGGAATAAGGAACTGATGTTCAGAGACAAATTAAACCCTAATGGATTCCAGGAAGAATCTGGACAAGGGATATATTCAATTATATCCAATGAGATCACCAAGGAGTTTGAGAAAAGATGTAGTCTGCACAAGACAGATCCACACTCCGAAACGTGAGAGATATCAAACTTCGAGGACGAAGTTTAGTTTAAGGGGTAGAGACTGTAATATCCCAGGTAATGGGGTTACAAAAATAGAGGAAACAGATGTGTGCATTGCATTCATGCATAGAAAATCTGGGGAATTTTCGCGCTTTAAAGTAAAACAATCACAGTAACTGAAGTTTCACTTGACCTTGGTGGAATTGAAGTAGCTCATCAAGTCAAGCGCTATAAACCTCAATGTGACTTTGATAAAACCTTGTTTTGGGTAGAGATGATTAGATGTAAGGGGTTAGCAAATGGAATTAAAACCAACACCAGAACATATGAATCAAGGAACAATTACTGGATCTTATTAAAGATCATATTATGGTATTCCTTGCCATAACATATGAACATCTATTCAATTGGAAATCAAGTAACAAAAAAATGGAGAAAACATTCTTGACTTATCTCTTCCTTGTATTTAACAAATAAATATTCTTACCATGAACCTCATGGTATTTCTTGAACTAAACTCTTGAACTTAACACCAACAAAAGCTTATCATTAAACCCTAGAGATGGGAGAAGCCTATAACCATCAAATAGATAATAATCAAACTCTAAGTTATTAACACTTAAAAGTTAAGAAACTACAATTGGGGTATAATTGAATTCACTTTAAAACTAATTACCAAATATGGTAAAACACAAGGACCTAAGTGCATAAAAGTCACCCATTCTTATTTTAATCATAACTTATTAAATATGTGGAATATTACAAAACTAAATTCGTTTACATTACGAATTATAGTTCAAACTATTTGAATAAAATAAACTATGAGTACTTTGAAACTCATATGATCATGCCTTGGTGAAATCAAACAACATCATTCAAAATTGGGGTATAATCCTTATCTTTGACATTTTGATCCCAATAATGATATAAATACCATCACATATGATATAGTGACTCAACCACAAGCATAAAATCATTCACAAGATATTTAGTAACAAAAGCCACTTGGCTATCCAAAAATAAATCACATGAGAGGATAATCTCAATGCCACATAGGATGAAAATATCTACATAGCTTGAATCCTAAGCTATGCCACCTCATGCTTAAAGGATTGCTATGGATGAGAGCATGACAACCAAGCACCTTACTCATCAAATTAAAGCAAGAGTCATCCACCCATGTGTCATGTTACTAGAGCATGCTCAAGACTAAAAAAAAGAGAGTCTCACACTCCATTCATTCCATCATCTTGCACCATGATGCAAGAAGACCAACACATTGAGCCACTCCATAAAATGGTTAGGATCAAGATGAAGCAGCTAGGAGGTGGAGGCATGCCACAAGATGTAGGTTTATCAGATTTCCTGAAGAACAAGCTACAGAAGCTAGCAAGGTAGAATTCATAGGCAAACCACATATTTAGTTAATCACATCATCATTCCTTGAGTAGAACCATAGATTATAATCCAAGACCTTGTGAAGTGAGAGGGGTAATGGGAATAACCATATCTAAATACTTTTAGTGATACTTAAGGAAGCCCATACCATGCATGATCATCACCATTGGGTAATGATCATATACTCTAAGAATTGGGAGTACAAGCCATTGAGAACAAATTACTCATGATAGTGCCATGACCATACTTTGGAGAAATAGAAGAATAAGCCATAAGTTAAATTCTATATGATAAGTAAATATCATTCACCACTTGAAATGATAGAAAAATCATGAGTAAGCAAACCTAGGTTATATCTCAACCCTAACTTGTGAATCACTTGGTGATCATAAGTAGAATCCTATCTACATTTCATTTATTCCTCAATCAAAGAAAACAAGAAAACCTTTAGAGTTAAACTCTATACCTTATATGGTGAGAAATCATCCATTCATATGACCAAAGTTAACTATAAAAAGAACTATAATCAATATAATTACATCAATGATAAATTGAGGTTAATAATAGAAGTTAATTGGTGGAAGATAACACCAATTCTAAAATCCTTAGTAATTAGAGAAGCATATGAAATATTAAGCAAGTAACCATCTTATCATGGTTAGGGGAGATTAACCCTAACACATGCAATATAATGTCATCCCAATTCTATAAACTAGAATTGTACCTCAACCCCTAGTTTATGTATCACTATAGTGATCATAATATGAACCTAGGCCATAATTGAAATTCAAACCAATTGACATTAGGTGAATACTATTAGAACCCTAGTATGGCATAGTAATAAAATCTTATACTTCATTTATTAAACCTAAGGAAACCTTGTGATACATCTTATAATTAAATCCATAATGTGATTACCAACCACTCATTTCCATATATCAACACTAAACCATGATAAGAGTATTATTAACTCTAAGTATTTCAAGGTGACATTAAAATACCATGTAGTAAACAATCTGAATATTTTCAAAGGCTATTATTCAAATACATGTTCATATGGAGACTTAAACCTTATACCAATACTATTAACAAACAAATGTTGAAGTATCATTTTAAATTTGCAAATACACCACTCAAGAATTTGTAGTACCTTGAACTAATTCTTGTATGAATGAAATGAGCAAGACCTGCAAAATAGAAAATAATTCAAGTATGAATTCAAAACAGAATTCAAAACAAGAAATAAAAACAGAAAATTGAAAACAGAAAAGAAAAATAGGGAAAAACTTACCTGGACCCTGCCGTACCGAAGGAGCCCAGCAAGGCAGCCCAAGAAGAGCCCGTAACCGACCCACCTAGCAGCCCAAGTACCCTTTCGTTAAAAATAACGAGGAGAAGGTCGTCCTCATCCCTTCCTGGCGCATGGAGGCCACCGCGACGCCGTGGTGAGCTTCTCCTCGTCGCTGGCAGCTCCCCCTCGACCAACGTCGTGACGAGGCACAATTTGGCGCGGTATAAAGACCCCACGACGAACAGCAGCTGCAGATTTTTCCCCTCTGCTCCAACTCCGCCCCAAACCGAAACCCTGGCCGCCCACTCTCCATTGCCGCCGGTGAACGAGGCCTTCCCGAGCCAAGTAAACCTTACCATCGTGACCGCCGTTGTCGACAAGCCCAGGCCACGGGAGGAATTGAGCCGGGGCACTCGAAATCGGCGCCGGCGAGATCATCTTCTCCGGCACCGGCGACACCAAATTCCGGTGAACTAGACCTTCCTTTACCTCGCCATCAAGCCCTGCCTGCTCAGGGTGAGTCCCTCTTCCTCCTCGTGTGCTTGGCATCCTCGATAATAGCTTGGAACGCCGCCGCGTTTGATCGCCTGTGAGCGCCGCCGTCGGACATGAACGCCGCCGCCGCTCCGGCGACCATTAGGAGGTGGCGCCGCCACCTTTAGGCCCCTCGCGGTGCGCTGGTTCGAATGGAACCGGCCGCCCGCCCGAGCTTGGCCGAATCGGCGACGCCGGCGACGTCCGCCCGCCGGTCACCATGCTCCCGGCCACGTCGTCGATTTTGACTCCGGTCAAAAGACGCGTGGCAGGTGACGTGGCCTTGGCCCACCGGCCGATGACTACGTGGGTAACCGGCCGGGTAGGTTTAGTCATTTCGTTTTAATTTTTCAATTCAATAATTACCGCAACTTCAAATAATTATAGAAAAATCATATTAACTCAGAAAAATAAAAATAAGACATCAAAATTCTTATAAAAGTAAATTCTATTTAATAAAAATATAATATGAAATTTTTATTTTTAATAAAAATTTAATTGTTTAATACCTGTTAATTAAGCCTTTAATTTTAATTCTAAATTGAATTAAAATTCAATAATTAAGAAAACCTTCTAAAATAAATAAAAACCAGTAAGAAATTAAAGAAAACATTAAAGTTATTTTCTTTATTGGTTTTTTTAATAAATCTTTATTAGTGGAGATTTTAATCCTGATTAATAATTACCTTAATTATTAATTATTTTAAAATAATAAAATGCCAAGATTAGTATTATTTTTACTTCAAAGTTATTAATAACTTCAACTCCAACATGAAGTTATTAATCATAGAATTAAATTGTAAATAGCAAACCCTAAATCCCACTTGGAATGATATTAAAATCCTATCATTTCATGTGACTCCTAAAACCCTAAATTAATTAGGAACCCTAGTTCCATTATTACATGTGAACCCTAATTTGCTTCTAACCTAAACCCAAGGTTAGAACAGGTGATCAAGGTATTTTATTTCAAATCATAGAACCCTAGTAGCAACTAAATACCTGTCTTGACCACATAAAATATAGAAGACCTATCACTAATATATGGGTATCCCATGAGTCATCTTCATCAAACTTAGATAAATCAAAGTAGGGTCAACCAAGTGTAAACCCTAGATCCTATTACCAAAGCCATCATCCATATTCATTCCTACTTAGCATCACACCAATGTGATGAACCTCAGGAGCAACTATGCCAAAACCTGAGCATTACCTAACCATATTCCACTAAACCCTACTAGTATTGGATATTTATCAACCATCCTATTCAGGAACCAATCAATCCTTACTTAATAGAACCAACAGTAAAACCTAGACCACTTCAACCCTAATTGATATACTTCTTATTATTTAAGAAGTATGTTCTTCAAAAGTTATTCTTTTGAAGAAAATAAGGAAATCATCACCAACCCTGCTTATATGGACCTATAAACCCTAGCCGACTATCACTAGCAAGATAAACCAACCTTGACAACAACCATGTATAATGATTTGCTTAGGATATCTAGGCTTATCTTAACCTTACGAGCCTTAGGTGTTGATGAATCCAACTTTGTTGGGATCCACCTAATATTTACTCCAGCAACTCCCTAAAACCATAGTCAACCATAGAAACCCAACCTAATTACCATACTTGTTCTTTATCTAAGAACATGTTCTTCAAAAGTTATTCTTTTGAAGTATATGATAATTAATCATTAACCATGCCATATAGTACTAAAACTCGACCACTGTTCTTTACTTGTTAACATTATGCCAATTATCATTCTTTGTGTGTTCAATTGATTATTACGCTTTATTATCTACCTGTTTATAATACCAAGTTAATCACACCTGAGTAAGAACCTTGTATGTGAATCACTCTAAAAGTGCAACACACCCTAAAACCAATCATTACCACTCAATAATCCTAAACCATCGGGGTTAGGACACGCTTAGAGCGATTGCATCTTATTCTTATGCATTATTGCATCCTTGCCAATCTTTTAAACATCGTCCTTACCGGACGATGATGCTATTTCAGAATTTGGAGTTATTGCGTATCGAAGACCTTGTCTGCATAATCTTGCAGCCAAGAAAGGCAAGTTCATCACTTGCTCATGTCATTTGAAGTATTTTTATCAAATTACTTGCAAAGTATTATGGTTATCACTATTGCACAAAAATCAAAACCACTACTTTCATAACTATGAATATGACTATGTGGTGGGCAATGGAACCATGGATTGTGTTGATATGGTGGAGGTTCCATTGCACGGGTTTATATCCATCTAGGATTAAACAACAAATGTCGCCAGTGATTCTTGTGCCGTAATACCCGTGTTAACCATAAGATCCGGAGTGGGACGGAGTAGTCAAAAGTGTTTCCACCTCTCGTTCATCAACGGATGCGCTTTACCGTAGACACTTATATCTGTCAGGGCAAGCGGTTGGCTGGGGAAGCCTTAAGTCCCCACGGCATAGTCCGTAGACACTTGTCGCTTGAAGTGCAAGCGGTTGGTCGGGGAAGCCTTAAGTCCCCACGGTATTGCGGTCTATGAGGGATTGTAAGGTGTCCGGAACGGTCTATCCATGATGATAGGGGAAGGCATATGAATGCCCGGAACGGTCTCATCATGGATATAGGGGAGGACAATCTTACAAAAGGGTGGGTGTTCGAGGTAGCGGAGGAACATGATTGGCTAGACCTTATACCGGGCCTCACACCATAGGAAGTGTGGACGGGGAAATTGCCCGGTTGGCACCAAGGTTAAGATCTCTAATGGGTAAAGCAACACACCTCTGCAGAGTGTAAAGAACCGTGACCTGTCACTCCCTGTTCCGGGATATGGAACTGCGAACGCTGCCGGAAAGGAGCTCCATGAAGTTCTAGTAAACCGGTGAAGGCTGACGGACATAGCTCTTCCGAATAAAAGCAACCTCTTGAAGAAATGATTATGAAAACCTGCATTGGTATTAGACTTTCCGGTCTAATGCCGTAGCTAGTGCATTAAACACCTCTTTCCTATAATGAACTTGTTGAGTACGCTCGTACTCATCCCACTCTTAAATCTCCTGCTTAGATATGGAGGCATCAAAAGAGGATCTACAGTGCAACTCGAAGACCGAGAAGTCAACAGCTACTTCAAGAGACAGGACCCTGTCAGAGGAGTCAAATACCACATCCAGCAAGGAGAAACCTAGATTAGCAATAGAAAGGAACTAGCTTCCTAAACTTAGCTCCTATTTAGCTAGAATCTATTCATAGCCTCTGTAGTTAGTTAAATACTCTACAAGTAGAGTTCGTGTTAGGATTAGACTACGAGTCGTTCTCCTGGAGTTTATTTGCAGTTTTACCTCATTGTAAAGTAGGAGGCTGTGCTGATCTTCTGTAACAGAGTCTGTATGTAATTCTATAGACATGCCTTGGACCCGCATATGTTTCTGTTGTACCACTCTGAGCGATATAATTCTAGTGGAACGGTGTTTCATTGGTGTTATATCAGACTTGCATACTACACCATGCAGTGGTATGCCGGGTCACCACAGGTTTCTTCTGCACCATGTTGGCGCTAGACTGACCCTCTCCTTTCTCAGTATTATCCTTAGCCCGAGCTTTCTCCTCAACATCAAGAGATGCTATCAGATTTTCAACTGATATCTTCCTGTCTCTTGTGTTTGAGAGTTGTGGCAAAGTTCCTCCATGAAGGGGGCAACTTAGCGATGATGCATCCAGCCACAAACTTGTCAGGTAAGACACACTTAAGGAGTTCAAGCTCTTTCGCAATGCACTGTATCTCATGAGCTTGTTCGACTACAGAACGGTTGTTAACCATCATGATGTCATGGAAGCTCTCCATGATGTACAGTTCACTTCCTGCATCGGTTGCACCGAACTTAGCATTCAGTGCATCCCAGAGCTCTTTACCATCTGTTATGTGCATGTACACATCACACAGACGGTCAGCAAGAATACTTAGAACGCATCCGACGAAGAGAGTATTGTTTTCCTTGAACTTGTTCTGATCTTGGTCGGATATAGTTCCTTCGGGTAAACCATCAGTAACTTCGAACACTTTCAGATGAGTAAGCCAGAGCATGGCCTTAACCTGCCACCTCTTAAAGTGCACACCGGTAAACTTATCCGGCCTCAGTGCATCAGCAAAACCAGCCATTGTTAACTCAGGAAATTGCCTATAATTAGGTTTTTGGATTGTTGGATAATTAGGCACAATTTCCATGATTAATTCCAGAATATAAAACATGATGGCAGCAACTACTAACATGTTAAACTCAAACATACTAGATGCATTAATCAACATGAGTAGCAACAGTGCAAACAATAAAGCATCCATCGCTAAACAGATCGAGATATGTCACACGTACCGATCTGGTGGAGGTGGCGGTGGAGCTGTAGCAGATGATTTCGCAGCAGTAACGTTGTTGATGACAACGTTGTTGACGACGGGTCGAAGTAGACGGCGTTGAAGACGACGGTAGGCAGCACCGCCCGACTTGGACGGAAGGCGACCCGTGATGAAGAGCTTGAGCGATCGCGCGCAGCGCTTCCGAAAAACCTAATTCGCCCTCTCCCGTACAGGATCGCAAGGACGAGTGGTTCCGGAGACCTGCTCTCCCGTTTGCCGATGCACGTCGGCGCGCGGGATGGAGTAGGCTACGATGGCGGCGCAAGCAGAGAGAGGTGGAAACCCCAAAAAGTAAGGAAAGTCTTGGCTCGAGGCTCAATCCACTCACCACGAGCGCGGCGCGGCGCGCGCGTCGTGTCGAGACGAGCGAGGAGGAGGAGGAGCGCGCGCGTGTAGCACTCCTTTTCTCACTCACTTACTAGTGGTGGAACAACCCACCTTATAAGGTGGTCTAACTTCCTCCCAACTTTTCATGTGGGACTAAACTTCCCACCTCTTGCCACTCCCTAGTGAGCTGCCACCAACTTGGGCTCAAACTCAGAAGACTGCCACTATGTGGGCTTTGAGATTTATAGGAAAAACTGAAATCTAATTTGTGCCACTAAAAGTGGGCCCAATATTTCAACAATCATCAGCCGCCTTCAGAGCTGTCCCATCAGGTTAAGTGAGTAATTTCCACGCGTTCGATTATGGTAAAAAATGGTTCGCGTCTATCAATTTTTTGTGTGTATGTAACATTTGTCTCCAACATTTTTTCCTATTCCCACGCGTCCAATTATGATACAAAAAACGCCCCGTATGTAACAATTTTTTTTTTAGAGTATGTAACATTTGCCCCCAACATTTTTTCTGTCAGTGGTACAAAAATTCCCGCCAATGGTACATTTTTTCATCGTATGTAACATCGGTCTCCAACATTTTTCATTTAGTCACGAAATAATGGTACGATTTTATTTGCTAATGGTATAAAAAAAATGTGAATGTATCATTTTTCTCTGGGTATGTAACATTTTCAAAAATGCGACATTAGTAAACAACATTTTTTTTGCAGTGCATCGAACATTTTGGTGTAATGTATCTAACATTACACGATAACATATGTAACATCGGTGCAAATAAGTTTGCCACAGCGGCCAGAGAGAGGAGCAGCGGCGGGAGCTCGCGGCGGTGGACATATGGACTCGGCGGCGGCCAGCCAGAGGAGCGACGCATGGCCGCATGGGGAAGCAACTGCGGTAGGAGGCTGATGCGCGGGGCGGTGGGGACACGTCGGCCGGCGCACGAACTTGCGGCAGGAGCGTGTGGCGGCGGCAGAACGTGTAGGCTGACGGGGATACGGCGGCATGGACGCCGGCGGGAGCTCACGACAGCCGAAGCGTGTAGCAGCGGCGGGGACGCGGCAAACGGCTGGGCACGACGGCGGGCACGCATAGCTGCCTAGGTGGGAGTGCACGGTGGCGGCGAACAACGAGTAGCAAGAGGGTGTTCCGGTGGCTGAAGGCAAGCAGTGGGGCGGCGCCCGCCGGCAACCAACCAAAGGCATGCACGCGGGACAAGCAGAGGCATGTGCGCGCGGAGAAACGAGCCGGCTGTAGCTACAGCCGGCGGATTAACAGAGTTTTCCTTTTTACATAGGCACCTGACCTCGAGTTTAGGATCGGCCTGCAGGCAGTGGCGGATGCAGGAAAAAAATTTGAGAGTTAGCACACTCAATTCATAAAAATTAGCTAAATAAATAATATAAATTGCCAGTTGATTCACATTATTATAGTTTACTTCATACGTTTCAAACTAGAAAGGGGCACACGGCGGCATGCCGCACTCAGATGCGGTGGTTGGGGCGTTTATTTGAAATCTGGTGTTGTTGTTTTACTGGTAACTATGTCGGGCACGGAAGAGAGATTTTGGTTTGTGAATGCAAATTATTCTTTATTTTAAGAACATATAGAACAACTAGCTGCTTGCAACGGGTGTGTTTATCGACTCAGATTATACTTAACTGGATTTGGCAATGGTGGAGGCTTGGCGTCTCTTCTAACGTGCATCTAAGTGGTATTTGAGTTTGACAATGGTTGGGGCAAAAATCCAAAAAATGAATCTGTATTTTTCTATTTGTTTGCTATCTATCTACAAAGTTTTGAGGACAACTCTTTTTCCGTCCAAGCTTAATGTTTTTTTTTTGCACACAAAGCGGGTCTACGACCCCAGAGGAGCTATATTTCATTGATCCACACGTGGCAGGTACAATTTGCAGTGAGGCCCTATATCATCTCTTGCACTAAAAAACCTAATATTTGAAGTAAGGACCTCACACTTTACAGAAAGCACCCAAAGAATACAGCAGAAAACGCGATGAAGTCTTGTGCCTCTGCCACACGCCGTCGGCGAGCTCCAGGCGTCTCCGCCGAGCTCCAAGAGCAGAAATCTCGAAAGCTCTTCTCCGGCGAATAGATCCAACTGCTGGCAACCAGAAGAGGGCTGGGGACGAACCACTTGGCCATCTAATGGCGTCGAGCTCCAGCAGATGACGTCGAGGGCCTCCGAACTGGAGGTTGAAGAAGGGTCTCCCATTAGACCAAAGATCACGACGACGAACCTGTTCGCCATGTAATGCGCGCAGAGAAGATCAGCAGCTCCAGATAGTCCCTCCATGGAATCCCCAACGACCGCACCATCCAACCTTCCCTCATCTTGCCCACCACCGTGGTGGCTTGGAAGAGGAAGAGGCAGGGCAGCGCCGCCCAGATCCAGGGAGAGGATGGGATTTATTGATGGGGGCGGTGAAGAGCTTCCGCCGTCCGCCTGCGGCTCCATCCCTTGGAGCACCACGGCCAGCATCAACGCCACCACCGGCCACCGGGAGCCGCTCGAGCTCCGCCGTGACCAGACCCCCGATGGCATGGCGCCAGACTCCACAAGGGTAAGATCTACAAGAGTAAACCTAGACCTAGACCTAAACCTAACTACTCCGGCACCTCTCCGAGTCCTACTCCGGTCGGCTACTCCGGCAGAGAAGCCCTGGATCGGCCCGGCCGATCACGGGAGACTCTCAAAGATACTGTAGCTAACCGAGAGAGGAGGAGGGGGGAAATGAGAGAGCTATACCACGAAGATATCTATCTACAAAGTTTTGAGGACAACTCTTTTTCCGTCCGCTTTTTAGCTTTCACGTTTGTTTGGTGATGTAATTTGGTTTTCTATTAATAAAATATTTGGTTGCTCTAAAAAAAACTTAATTTTACATGCAATAAATATAACATGCACATATCCTGTAGCGTTTTGATTTTTGATTTTTATGGACGTACATACGGAAGTGAGCTGGCTCACATGTATTCCAGCTGAGAGGAGAAAAACGAGAGGAAACGATGGCTCGATCTGACATCCCATCCAATGAAATGTTCCCTGGAAGCAATACATAGTTACTACATACGAATACGATAGGCTTGACCAGCCGAGGCGCGGAGCGGCTGGCGAATGCGGGTCGGAATGGTTGGCCTCGTTGGTTCTCGTCGTTCTTCTAGCGTGCATGGGGCATGTGAACTCACTTTTTGAAAAGTTCCATTTATGATGTCAAAACATGTTTTAAAAATCAAAACACAAAATGATTTTCCAGATGATCTCAAATATGTGCCCTGGACATGAGTTTCATGATGAAAAAATCTTTTATTTTATCTCGGCAAAAAAATGAAATTTTGCAGGGCTATATAGCAGTATATATGTGACGTATTTTGTCTTTTTTAGATTCTGAAATAAAAAAGTGGTTTCTCCGCGAAAACTGTCTACGCACACATGAAACATGCGTACGTACCCGGATATTTTTATTTCAAATTTTTTTAACATTTGGAAAATGCATTTTCAACTAGGGTTCACATGCACACAGGTTCAAACCGGACTTTTCCGCAGTATTAGCCATATTTATTTATACAGTTTGAGTAGTAGCATACTAGCAGGTAAAAGTGAAACTTTAAAATTTTAGGGTGGGCCACGGCCTACCCGACCCACCCTGTGGGTACGTCAATGCTGTAGGGTCGGGCAGAGGGACGCTCGCATCGGGCCATTTGAAGTTGTACAACCGCTGCCTAAGATTTGTTTGTAAACTTAGAGCATCTCCAGTCGTCCAGGCATCTCCTACCCCATCTCCCTAAACTAATCCATAAAGTGATTTAGGGTAGATCGTACGTTTGATCAGCGCGCCTTAAATCTCTTTTCTATCAGACGCGGTCTAATATGGTGTCCGACGTCCCGAGCCTATCCCCGCCACACAGGGGACGTTACGGGGCGCTGAACGCAACGGAAACGCGCCGCGAGTAGCGGGCCCGACTCGTCAGTGACACAGAGGTTTGGACGCGGGGTTTAAACACGTCGCCTACCTCTGGTCAAGGAAGCGATGGCAAAAACCCAGTTTTGAGGTGTTTCTTCACTATTTCGGCCCCCGTTGGATCCTAGGTTTCCCCAAGCCACATGGACACTATTGGGAGGTGGAAAGGCCCCTCTTAGGCCTATATAAAGGAGTGAGAGCCAAGGGAGAAGGATATAATCATCCGGGTCGCCACTGCGGAGCCCTGCCACTCCACCGCTACATAGCCGCCGTGAAAATCTCCACCATCCCCACCACACAAGAGAAGAAGTGACTCAGATCCTTGGAAGATTGGGCATCATCTTCATCACCATCAGCTACACCAACACCATCATAACCATCATCATCCCCATTTAGTTGTATTACTTATATTTTGGTGTAGATTTGAACAAGTATCCATTCATCCCCATGTACTTGATCCATATTATTACTATGATGATGTTGCTGCCTCCATGTGTGAGTAGATTCCTTTGTTCTTGGGGAGTAATGGGGAAATACTAGCAATATTATGTCTTGAATAAATATAATTTATACTTTTCATTCATGATTTTGTCTATTAGTTAACTCTCTTGATGTTATGTGTTATGCACATGTAACATTTGCCTACATGATGGGAGAGAGAATTACTCTTGCTAGAGGGTGTTGTTGAAGGTGTTAAGTGACATGTCACATGCTCCCTAAGATCCTTTTATCATATTGCTTCACTCCATAACCAAACTCGCATGCTCTTGTTTACTTTTACTTTCGGTTTATTTACTCTTGTTTAATTATTTTACTTTTAGTCACCTTAAACTCTATCAAGTATTCTACCTCTAGCAATTTATAGAATAGGCTATTCCCAAACATCATGTTTGGTGCGAACGTGGACGCATTGACAACATGAATGCGGGGTAGAGTGGTTGTCATTTACAAAGCTTTCATGGGACAAACTTTAAATAAATATTTTCTGCTACAAGTACCGCAATAACCCTGGTTGATGCAGGAAATTGTCATCAAATACCCTAATATTACTCTTGGTGAATACTAATATTTTTTAGGTAATTTGTGTGTGACCATATGACGGAGCTTGATGGAGATTGTTAAGAGATCCATAACACAAATCATGCTCAAACTTTGAGTACCATTTAAAATTTAGTAAAAATATATATCCTTAAAACATTTCTAGTGTAGGGGGGCATGCCCCCCTAAAACTTGATTTATGAAAACTTATCGATCTTCGGTATCCAAACAACTAGCCGATGGTCATAAAAATGAAAGAAAAAAACTCAAAGTATGAGATTAATCTCCTGCATTATTTTCCACCCCCACCCCATATTCTTTCCAAAATGAAAGAAAAATCCATGAGATATGGGTACCGAGCTGGCGCCTCACTGCCGCTGTTAAGCCTGCATGTCATGGAGGTGAGTGGGTACGCAACAAACCATGGTGACACCTTTGACAAGAAGGGTCTAGTGACTGCCGGATACTTTGTGATAGGAGGAGCTCTACTGATTGCATCTAAGGTGTTTATGTACCGTGTTTATCGCTTCGTCATACTAGAGACCCAGCTTCAAAGATGAAATATTCCCTTCGCCATGTACCTGTCGTGGGGGATGGCACCTAGCTGAGATGTGCATACCGTTTATGCGGTACGCATATCTCGGTTTGGCTGGTGCGCCCATGTCCCTGTCCTCCCAGCGTGTGGACACGCGTTCCACTGCAGCTGCCTCTGGAGTCAGGAGGGAGGTGGCACGGGAGAGCCCGCGCTTCCCACTGTGCAGGGCAACACTGGCATGACGCTGGAGGTGAACTGAATATGGTAAGCCAGTCAGGGATTTCTATATATCTTATAGTAGCTCAATGCCCATGTGTTGCTACTGTTTGTTAAAAACTTTATGAGTGCACATATCCCACGTATAAACATAAAATGCCCAGAACACTAATCATGCTTAAACTTTGATTAATATTTAAAATTTATCATAAATAGATATCTTTAGAAATTTGTAGAGTAGGGGACCATGCCCCCCCTGCCCTAAGCTTTCGCCACTATAAACAAGGGGCCCTTGGTACCGTGTCGCCTTACTAGGCCAAGGTAGCCAAAGGCCAGCATAAGGTCGCTAGCATGACAGGGTAGTCCGACTCCTCAATCTGGTTCAACTGGGCCGACTCCTCAATTATTACCAAGACGACCGACTCATGAACCACACCAAGACCGGTGAGACCGATATAAAAGCCTGGTCGTGATTACTGTTGTTACCAAACACTCATGGCAGGAGTTCATAACAACGCCACTACGGCATCATTAAATTGTTACCATGTACTTGTGTGTACACTTGTAGGTTTCATTAGTCCCCTAATTAAATTGTTACCAAGACGATGGACTCATGAACCACACCAAGACCGGTGAGACCGATATAAAAGCTGGCCATGATTACTGTTGTTACCAAACAATCATGGCAGGAGTTCATAACAACGCCACTACGGCATCATTAAATTGTAACCATGTACTTGTGTGTACACTTAGGTTTCATTAGTCCCCTAATTTTAGCGCCATCTTCAGTAAAATCATTTAAGCACAAAAGATGTTCTTCCAGATGTGAGAAATCAATTTTTGGATGACAAGTGGTTGGATGATGAAAAACTTTGTATGTTTTACCGTGAAGTAGTTTTAAGTATTGTCCAAAATAAGCATGCTACATTTGCCTATGTTTTAGCAAGAGAAAAAAAAACGTGAGCTTCTCTTGTAGTCCACCATCTCTATAATTTCTTGGTTTATCTTTCGTATGGTGAATTCAATATAGTCGTCAAGTAAGAATTCCTCCAAAATTAATGAGATCGATATAGAAATATAGATACAAGTAGAATTGAAACATGTCTCTTTTATAAACTGTGAAAAATCCCCAAAATTAATGAGTCTAGCCATGTCAGCTAGGCGTCGAACTTGTAGAACTTGGATGACTTGAGCCCCGCGGTGAAGTTGAAGTAATCGAGCGCGTGCGCCCACCTGGGGTTATCCTTGAGACGGTGCACGGCGATGGTGTCCGGCACGAACGCGTGGGAGCAACTGTCTATGGGCACCGGCAGCGGGTAGTCGTACATTGCCGGCTTGGCGTTGAACCTGTTCTTGCCCTTGCCGCCGAGCCTCAGCCACTCGCCGGTCATCTTGTCCTCCGTCCCGACGATGCGGCCCTTGGTCACCTCCTCCGCCCCGGCGAGCCACTCCACCAGGTCCCACGACAGCGCGTACCCCATGCCGGACATGTACCCCTTGCTGGGGTCCATGCTGCCGCAGGGGATGGTGGCGCCGTAGTACATGTCCTGCCGCGGCATGGCCCCCAGCGACGCCACCAGCTCGGGCAGCCGGAACATGATGTCGTCGTCGGCCTTCATCACGTAGTCGTAGGGCGCGTCGGCGTAGAGGGAGGCCGCGGCGGTGAAGAAGGTGTGGGTCTTCCCGCCGTTGAGGTTCTCCTCGCAGGCGTCGAGCACGATGATGTCGCCGTGCGCGAGGATCTCGAGCGGGATGAGCACCCGCTGGTCGTCCTTGTAGAGGCGGCAGAAGACGAAGCGCACGTCGATGTGCGCGGCGAGGTCCGGGGAGGCGAGCTGCAGGCCGTAGACCATGCGGAGGAGGTGGCGGCGCTCGTAGAAGTCGGCGCGGGTGAGGATGCCGATGAGCAGCCGGAAGTCGGGCTCCCGGGCGTACGCCTGGACGGTCGTTGAGGAGCCGTTGGCGGCGGCGGTGTAGGCGTTTTGTGGTTGGCCGCAGGAGCTCATGAGCGCCTGCAGCTCGAACTCCTTGGGGTAGACGATGAGGTAGATGAAGGCGAGGAGGAGGACGGGGAGCAGGATGAGAGCCTTGCTGGTGCTCGACAGCCTCGGGAAGCCATGGACGGCCTGCTTCCTCATCGCGGCCTTCTGCTTCGCGTCGTTGGCAATGGACTTGAGGAGATTGCTCGGCGCCGGCATTGCGGTATCGATCGAATAAGCTAATGTATGTGGTTTGCTAGTGGCCGGCCGGGGCTAGCTTAGCTTGGTGTAATGAAGCTAGCTTCTCGTGTGATGCGTGGGGGAGCTGCTTCGTGTGCACGATAGGATCTCACGCTTTGCGTAAAGGTTGCGGGGCGCGCCGAGCGCGGCATGCGAGGGCGCCGGATCTTGGGGGGAACGTACGTGCGTAGCCTTGCGGAGAGTCAACGCGCACATCGATCAGCCCGTCTTGTTGCTACCGGCACCATTCAAACTGACAGATCGATGCAGCGAATGAACCAGTCACAACTTCTGGGCAAATTAACCAACGCGACTCCGGAGATCTGTGGAGTTTCTCCCTGCATATCACTAGTAGAAATGACGTTTAATTTTGACATATTGTAAGTTAACTTTCTATGCTTTGAGTATCATCAATATTATTTCGAAAATATTTGGATTGGGAACTTATAGATCGTATGATGAGACTTGTCTCAAAATGCACAACCATACAATATTTTCTTATGCTTTGAAAACCGTGTTCATGTTCAAAATAACAGATAGTATTTGTGGTTTCACGTGAGTATCTAGTAGTGAGTGTATGTACGTAATTGTGACCCTGTGTCTATACTCTGTTTTGCAAAAAAAAAATGTACGCATTTGCTAACTAATAATCTCTCAAATCGGGCCCTTGAAATGTGCACCCCGAATCGAGTGGGATTCGCAGAGAAGAGCTCTTCAGCTCTACGTTCTATCGAAAACGCCCGCTCCCCCGCTCCCCTAACCCTAACCCCTCCTCCCACCCCCCTCGCCCCGCCGCCGCCGACGGTCGCCGCCGGGCCTAGCCCGTGTGGTTGACGGCGGCGGCGAGGCTCCCCTCCTCGTGGTCGGCTGGCGGAGTGCTCAGCGCCCCGCGCGAGCAGGCTCTCCTCGCGAGCATGGCGATGGCGCCCGGGCGGCGCCGTCGGGTCTGCGGCTGCGGGCGGAGCACGCGGCGGTGGGCGCTCAGGGCGGCGGCGCGCCGGCCTTCTGCGCGGCCTGGGCGTTCTCCGGGAGGGCGCAGGTCGCAGGGCCTAGGGTGGATTCGGCCGGCCGGGCAGGGGTCCGGCCTCGTTTCGAGCCCCCTGCGTGTCCCCTTTGCCAGATCTTGCGATGCCGGCAGCCGGGGTGGTTGCTGGCCGCAGATCTCGCTGCGGCTGTCCTTCTCCGCCATTCTTCAGATCTGGTGTCGCCACGAGTCGTGGTGGCTGTGGGCAGCCCAGATCTGTGGAGGTGCTCACTCACCTGGTGATCTGCGTGGGGCGGATGCCAGTGAGGTCGGTTGTCGTCTGTTCGGGAGCGGATGTTCTGCGTAGGTGGTGGCTCTCGGTGCTCTGTTGCGGCCCGACGGCGCGAGGAGTTTGGTCTCAAGGCGGCGGCCTTGGTCGGTGGGAACCTTGCTGGTTGTCGGGGCGAGCCGGAGGTTACGGTGCTGGTCGTTGGCCATGGTCGTGCGGGCGACGTGGTCGCGGCGAGCAGCTTGTTGTGGCGGCGGTTCGGTTGACTTTCGACGGCCTAACCCTGTGTAGAAGAAGGAGAGGCCATGCCGAGGGGAAACCCTTGCCCTTTTGGGCCATGATGGCGACGTCTGTGGACGCCGTCCCCTTCCTGAAGGCGTCATGGGGCTTCTCTCCGTCTTTCTACAGTCTCCGGGGAAAACCCAAGATCCTCGGATCGGGCGGTGGCGGCACTCCGGTGTCGCGATCTTCTTGAAGACATCGTCTTGGAGTCCACAACAAGTTGCTCTCCGAAGGTTGTGTGGCGAAGGTGGCTTCGTTTGGCGATCTTCGGCAAGGCTTGCTCCGTCCCCCTTCACCCGGTCGAGCCTCCCTGGTGCTACTTCTCGGTCTGCGAGCAACGCGGGTCGATCCTCGGTGGTGGTCGGCCTCCGGTGGCGCTTCTGCGACGGAGGAGTGTTGTTGAGCGCGCGTGAAAATGGCTCGCTCTCGGGTGAGCTCCGGCCCGACACTCGTAGACTCCGGCTCTTCTTCGAGTCCTCGTAGGCGCTTTGGCTGAGCTTCTTGGTCGCGCTTCCGGCTGTAGCTTCTTCGGTAGTTCGTGTGGGTGTGTGGTGTCGGTTTGTAAGCTGGGTTCAGCACTTTGTATCAATCTCGCCGTTGTTGGGTTTGTTAATTCAAAGTCGGGCACGTACAGTGCCTTTCATCTAAAAAAAAAAAAAGTGCACCCCAAGGTTCATTTCTTCCCCTTTCCAGGAAATTATTTTAGCTCTTTTTTTGGTTGGGAAATTATCGTGTATCTTTAAAAAAAATTTATAACAATGTTATAACTTTATTGAAAAAATAGTAATAATATAGCGGGTGTTAATTCTCATCAATTAGAACTCGGTCAAGTTCTCAGGGATTTATACAGTGACTCGTGTTTGTCTAGGAGTTGCAACTAAGTTTTAGTTGCATATGAGTTTCAATTGAGAAAAGTTAGATGAAATTAAGATGAGAATCAAGTTAGAGCTCGATCGTAGCTGTGGGCGTTGGGATTTCTGTACTTATGAGTGAAGTTAGTAGATAATGAGCTCACTTGGAAGCCCATCCCGAGGTCCAGGCCACCAAAACAAACAACTCAAAAAGAACGTCACAACTCACTCATACAAACTTCGTTTACAATGAACTATTATCATTTTTAAGTTAACAACAAGCTATGCATCCTCACACAGAAAACCACCCTAGATCAAAAAAAGGGTGATGGAAACATGAAAAGGTTTAAGCATTCTAAGTATGATGTAATCAAGCTACTCACTCGATATCAATTCTTAATAGTACGGCTAGCAAACATATAATGAGGTTCCCCCCTAAGCGCCATAGACCGGTAAAACTAGACAAACTTTACACATGCATATCTTTGTCTTGTGTATTACACTTGAGCTCGATGATGAAGTTCATGCTTGCCACAAGCTACAATCCTTAGACAGGAATCGCTTGGCGAAGACTCTTAAATGCTCTGCCATGTCAAAACATGGAAGCCTTAAATTAAGGAACATCTTCACATGTCTAGTGTCACCAAATGGACGACATATTTCAAGCATATATTCTCTTGAGTGCTTATCTGGAACTTGTTCCTCTCATCCTTTTTTACTATCTCCATTTGATTTCATTCTCACATGCTATATAAAATCTTCATTTTAATGGAAAACCATGGGTGGCACCTAAATACATTTAAATACAACACATGTATAAAATTCATGTGCAATTTCATGAAACCAATTCACAATTGATTACAACATCACCAGCTCATTTGATCCACACGAGGCACAATATACATATCTTTGCGCGTTGATCTTCTATAATCATATTGCCAAACCTCACACTGATCAAGCTTTTTCTTCTTCACTATCTATCTTGATATATTTTTAATACATGAGGTACTCTTGACTTCACTCCATGTCTCCAAGACTTGATCACCATGAATAAATTCGGTCATAACCATTCTTTGACTCCACCATGGACATCATTTTCTCATCACTCGATCCTCTTGATGCGTCATCATAATTATTGACACAATAAACTATTCACTTGAATTAACTGATTCAGAAACTTAGCAAACCATGGCCCTCATGAGCTCACCCTAAGCTTATCCTCAAGCCATATATCAAATTCTTCTATTGTGTTGTATTCATTATCTCAAGATCATGAACCTTCACAGCTCAACTCACAAGCTCAATCATGATCACCTATTAGTTCTTCCAATGAATTACATCTTGGACATTTCTTGATCTCCCCATGACCCTCATGGTGATTATTTGATTCACTATTTTACTCGGTCTTGAATAACTCAAAGGTCCTTTTACTTTCTTTTTCACTATCATAATATATCCACCTCTTGAACTCAATGATTTTGATGAATTTCTTGTTTTTTCCTGAATCCATCCACCATCCTATGTGCATTACCTATCGAACATCACTTCATATATAACCTGATAAAAGCATTGGTCCACATGAATTTCCATTCATTACTAAATCCCAATGCATATCTTTATCTCGATGCCATTCATATTGACATGTCAAATCCATCCAATATCATTTGATATTATTATCATTTTAGCCTCAAGTGATCTGCCCAAATGGGTGCGCCTATAGGCCGCCTTAAGCGGAGCAGACGATCGTCCCCGCTCATGCCGGCGCAATCAATAGCAGCTATGGGCTCGGCCCGTTTAAGATTTTTTTTCTTTTTTTTCGTTCAGTTTGGATTTTAAAAATCTGAACAAAATTCAAAACAGAACAAAATTCAAAATCGACAAATTAAAAACCGAACAATTTAAAAAACAAAGAATTTCATGTCGAACAAAATTCGTATTTGAACAAATTTCGAACTTGAACACATTTTTAAATTGAACAAATTTCGAATTTGAACAAATTTCGAATTCGAACATATTTCGAATTTGAACAAATTTATAATAAGAACATTTTAAATCAGAATAAAAAAATCTGAAAAAAATCGTCATCATGAAAACCAACGCAGCAAAAACCAAAGAACCCATGCAAAACCGAAAAAAAACCTGAAAACCCCGAAAAAAACCAGAAAACAAAAGAAAAAAACAGTACATACCAGACGCTAATGGGCCGGCCCATCCTATCCGTCGCTTAAGCGGGAGCGAATCGCTCCCGCATTGAGCGGCGAATAGGGATGGCGTGCCCAAATGGGGAATTATCATTTTGGCCTCTGCCCTCCAGAATGCTACTTTCTTTCCTCAGGCTATCCAATCGAGTTAAATTCCATGGGCCTGCAACACAATAATAGCCCACATACAATAACTGACTTAAGGCCCGGCCTGCCTCAACTACACACAATACAACGCAAATCAGGACCCATCCGATCCTCACCGTCCATTCCGGCGATCGAGGGATACATAAGCCACCACCAGCGCCGACCGCTAGGGTTTCTCTCCCTTCCTGGTAAGCGCCGGCGTCGCAGCTCCTCCGAACCCCAGCCCTCGTCTCCGGCGGCCGACGCAGCAAGATGGTGAAGGGACGCGACGGCCAGCGCGTGCGGCTCTACGTCCGCGGCACCATCCTCGGTTACAAGAGGTGAGCTAGCCGCCCTCTCCGCCCCCCGGCCCGCTCGACCGGCGGCGCGATTTCTTTCCTTGTATTTCTGAATCCGTGGTTTTGACCGGCGGCGGGACGCAGGTCCAAGTCGAACCAGTACGAGTCGGCGTCGCTGGTGCAGATCGAGGGGGTGAACACCAGGGAGGACGTGGCGTGGTACGGCGGCAAGCGGATGGCCTACGTCTACAAGGCCAAGACCAAGAGCAACGGCACCCACTACCGCTGCATCTGGGGCAAGGTCTCCCGCCCGCACGGCAACACCGGCGTCGTCCGCGCCAAGTTCACCTCCAACCTGCCGGCGGAAGCCATGGTGAGCGAGCTGTTTCGTCGTCCGATTTGTCTGTTCGGCGCTGTGCGTCGTGCGCTTGATGTCCTTCGGTGTGTTGTTTGCTGACGTTGATGTGGTGTTTGCTTTGTTCAGGGGCGCAAGGTCAGGGTCTTCATGTACCCGAGCAGCATCTAAAGGTTAGAATCGAATCATTGCTGGTTATTTAGTTACCATCCAGAGTGCTTTATTGGCTAATGAACAAATTCCTAGGCAGAATTGTTAGTTATTCACCCTTCATCTCTACCAGACTCTTGTATATATGTGGTATAGGCTGCCATTCTTCTGTTGAGCAACTTGTGTAACTTGGAGGTGTGAAAAATGGTCACTACGTGTGTACACCTGAATTTTTTTGCCTGGCCTAGAAATGTAGAATCTAGGAGATAAGTAGACGGTTGACCCTTCTCCAATGCAACATCAAGTGGGCATGGCGCATGAATATTTCTGTTCTTACGGCATTGGTACACACATGTGACTTTGCCTTACCATATAGATTATTCTGTCTGAAATTGCGCATCCTCTGCATTATCTAACATTAGGCATTTGGTTGCTTCATCAGTTGTTTTTTTCCTTTGAACAACCATTATCTCCTGTATGTAGCTCTTCTCTAACGTGTTGCCAAGTGACAGGGCTTTGTTCTGCACTCTATTTTCTGTAGCTGTTCCTCTTGGTCTCTTGTGTGCACTGTATATCAGTTTCTATCAAGGAATACACTTATTCCAACTTCATTTGCATTAGAGCATGTCTTGCAGCTAACATCAGATACACACCTGGCTTTGTTGCCAATATGTAGTCAGCATCAAAGCATTGGTTCCGTGCCTGTAGGTCATCTACCAAATATTAACCGATGTTCTCTATTATCGTTGGCAAGTATGTTCTTCTGTTTGCCATGTCGATGAGCTTGAGTATAGTGATTAGATCTTGTGTGGATCCAGGCTGTGTTGGAGGGTTTGATCGACAATTACCAAGTAGCCCAAATGCCACCTGTACTATCCCATGTGCTTACAGTAGAGATGTGGAATTGCTGTGTGTATTTCTCATTTTGCATCCTTTGAAACTATAATATGATGATATTTTGTTAATCGGTGTTTTGATTGTGATGTTAAAATTCCTCATGTAATTCTTGATTTTCAGTCTTCTGTTTGAACTGAGTTCTAATGTTATGTCCAATCAAATGCAGGTAATTTGGAAGTGCAGAAGGTTTTGCTCATCTGTTAGGGAGTCTTGTGAGATGGATTCAGGCCCGGTTGGCAAGTTGAACTTCTGTTTCCCTGAGAACTGTAGTTTTTTCTGTTACCTGGAATGTGTGGATCACTCATTATATGATGTTATGTTCAGTTGGAACTTTAAGCTGTGTTTTGACTTTTGGCTGCTTCTGTGTCACAACCATCCTATCTGAACTTTAAGCTCTTGTTCTTTGATGTATTTATGTCATTTGCTGCATGCCCCATCTGTTTCCAAACGTTGTAAGTACCCATTTCTATAAATGCTGAAGGAACACATAGCAAGTAAAGTGTTGGATCGTGATGAAGATGCGTGCCAGCAATAACACTAGGAAAGCAGTAAGTTTGTAAAACCAGGTAAAACTGAAGTTAAAATGGAAAAAAATATAAATGTTGCAAGGGCTGGCCAAGTAGGAACTTTGAGCGAAGTGTGCATTTCCAAAAATGTTTTCAAACTTTTAAGTAAAAACTACTTAAGGGTTCACTGAACTTGAGAGAACTTTAGTCAAGGGTCACCTGCAATCATTGGCGTTAAAATAAAATAGCAATGCCGGTAAGCCTCGGGCGTTTGTCTGGTGACTATGGCGTGTCACAGTCAGACGGCGGGAAACGCAATTGCAGTTGACGCATCATATATAGCTCACCTCCAGCCTCACTCCCATGGCGTCCGCCGCACTTCAACGTCTGGCACCGTCCCCCATCGCCGGCAGCCCGCCCCAATGGCGCACACCGCCGCGGTGTCAATGGCGCTAGGCCTCACCAAGCCCAACGCCGTGGAGACGCTCCAGGTATGCATGATTGTGGCGCTTCCCACTGTCCGAAACTGCTTACTGAACTTGCTCAGGAGAATTGCAAGTGCGATCTCGCTCAGCCTCTGCTCTGCTCTCGCAGGTCACTGTCGCCGCCATAGATGTCCAACCATCCGACCGGAAGGGAGACGTGCTGGCAGTCCTGGTCACGGAGAAGGATCTGCTGAGAAGCCCGGGCTCCTCCACCTTCGAGAACGCCGTCCTGCAGAGGCTGGACGGCCATCTCGCCGGCCTTCTGTCAGAAGCCTCGGTGGAAGAGGACTTCGCCGGGAAGTCCGGCCAGTCGCTGGTGCTCCGCCTCCAGGGGCAGGGCTTCAAGCGGCTGGGCCTGATCGGTCTTGGCCGAGACGCTCCATCCACAGCCACCGCGTGCCGGAGCATCGGCGAGTCCGTCGCGTCAATCGCCAAGTCTGCTAGAGCTGGCACCGCTGCTGTCGTCCTCGCCTCCCCCGGTGGAATCCAGGAAGAGTTCAAGCTTAATGCCGCCGCGGCGATCGCTTCCGGTGCGTGTCGCCGTTGTTCGTGTCCTGGTTTTTATGGTTTTTTTTATGGGTAAATAAATTAATTTGATGTTGGAATGGATTGTCTCTGTCCATTTTAATTGCAGGAATTGTCCTCGGGTTGCATGAGGACAATAGATACAGATCCGAGTCCAAGAAAATGCATCTCAAGCAAATTGATCTCATTGGATTGGGATATGGTCCTGAGGTGGACCATAAACTCAAACTAGCTGATCATATTTCCTCGGGCGTGATATTCGGAAAAGACCTTGTGAACTCACCTGCTAATGTCCTTACCCCTGGTCAGTAGGCTGCTCAGCCAGACATTTACATGCCTTCTTTTTGGATAATGGAAAGCTTTATCGATCTCAACGTTACGTGAAGTGTTACAACCGCAAGAGTCATACCCGGACTCTGCATACGAAGACGCACACAGACAAATGTTGTTTCATAGCTATATTACGATATCAATACTTCGCAATCCTCTCTGGCTTTTCAGCTGTGCTTGCGGAGGAGGCGTCGAATATCGCTTCGACATATAGTGATGTATTCACCGCCACGATATTAGATGAGGAGAGGTGCAGAGAGTTGAAGATGGGCTCCTACTTGGGTGTTGCTGCAGCTTCTGCAAATCCTCCTCGCTTTATTCACCTGTGCTATAAACCTCCTGGTGGGAATATCAAGAGAAAGTTAGCCATTGTGGGCAAGGGTCTAACTTTTGACAGGTGGGTCATGGGTGCCAGGTCCTGCGTATTTTTCTGAATTAACAGCGACGGATGATACCGGATTTAATTATTTAGTTATCTTCAGTATGCTCTGCCTCCCACAGTGGTAGTTCATTATGTGCAGAGGTCGGTAGCTGTTAAATCCTAACTCTGAAATTTATCAATTTGTCTTCAGCGGTGGATACAATATCAAGGTTGGACCAATTTGCAGTATTGAGTTGATGAAGTGGGACATGGGAGGCTCTGCAGCAGTATTTGGTGCAGCGAAAGCTTTGGGCCAAATCAAGCCTCCTGGAGTAGAGGTACTTCACTTCTCTCAAGTACTTGTGTGTAGGAGTAGCCTTTATGTTAGGGTGTACCAGTTTGCTAACCGTTTCACGTTCAACAGGTCCATTTTATTGTTGCTGCCTGTGAAAATATGATTAGTGGGACAGGCATGAGACCTGGTGACATTGTGACTGCTTCTAATGGCAAGACAATCGAGGTATGTTTCTTGTAATGCATCGATCACATGATCCATGAAGCATAGTTGTAGTGTAATTCTAGTGTTTATCCTGGTCTAGTCTATGCATGTCCTAGGTGTTCAGTTCTTACGGTACAGTTTTCACACATTATGTAAATATGTTCCTTCAGGTAAATAACACAGATGCAGAGGGGAGGCTCACACTTGCCGACGCTTTGGTCTATGCTTGTAAACAAGGTGTTGACAAGGTAATGCATTTTATTCTTTAGATGACATGTTATATTCAAATAGCTGCCATGTTTCGATGGTTGCAGTATAACTGTTGCATTAGTCTCTACTTCGTATTTCTGCTGCAGTTATCACCCTAATAGTACTCAGTCAGTTGTTCTAGCATCTTCGGATTTCTAACTTCGAGGCAGTTGTGGTCTACTGGAAGGCCATATGGACCATGTCTTGCAAGTATATGTCTTTCTTGAGTTACTGAATTTTCTGTAACTATTGCATGCAGATTGTAGATCTGGCAACACTAACTGGTGCCTGCCGTGTTGCACTTGGTCCTAGCATCGCTGGTAATTTTAACTAAATACTACCTCATCTGCAATGTTCTCTGCCGTCTGCATTTCAGTTCACCCAGTTATTCAATTCATTTCTTTCGCTGCGTTTGTGTATTAAAAGAAGTATCTCTACAGGGATTCTCACACAAAGTGACGAACTCCACAAGGAAGTCACCGCTGCATCTGAGGTATCAGGAGAGAAGTTCTGGAGGCTGCCATTCGAAGAGAGCTACTGGGAATCGATGAAGTCCGGTGTTGCTGACATGCTCAACACCGGTGCTCCACAGGGCGGCGTCATCACTGCTGCACTATTCCTGAAGCAGGTATTTATGTGTGTTAAAACATTTTCATTGTTATGCTCACTTGCTTACCTCCACTTTAATTATGGAATGAAAGTGGAGCATTGTGATGCCACCACTTGCCCTTGAGCATTCAATTTCAGCATGCGAGAAAATTCACACATGCCCAATATGTGTTGCAGTTCGTCGATGAGAAGGTTCAGTGGATGCACATCGACATTGCTGGGCCGGTTTGGAGCCACAAGAAACGGTCGGCCACCGGATTCGGCGTCTCCACCATGGTAGAGTGGGTTCTCAAGAACTCCTCATGACTAAACCCTTTCCCAGTCCCCCGAAGATGATAACATGTGAGGGGAGAAGGTACATATTGTCTAGTGTTCTCTTGTACTCCGTACCAGAGAAGGGGAATTTTACAACTGTCCATGTTTTTATACGGAGTGGGTTATAGAATAAGTGAATGCATCTTTGGTGAAACTTCACAAATGTCATCTGCCCGTGTTCGATTCCACCGAGAATTCATTGTGTGGATGCATCTAGGGCATGTTAGCCGGTGTCGATCTCGATCTTAGCTATTTTCACATATTTGCCATTAAGAGGACACACATGCATAGACGATCAATTTTGTTCTGGCAATGTCAATAAAAGAATGTTGATGATTCAGTGCAAGAATCTATGATCTGCAGTGTACTCTTTTAAGCAGAGCAAAGCATATAGCCTTCTGTTAAGCAGTAACAAGGAGATGATAGCTTTCCTTTCATGCAGATGAAACTCTCATGATATGAATTCCAAAGATCTTGGGTAAATCCACCTGCCCCATCTGTAACGATTGTTCTTGGCAGTAACAGCAGATACGACTATTCTGAACCCTGTGAGGATCGGAACAAATGGCATATTCATGGTGGCCTGCAAGGCATTAGGATTCCATATCAAATATGATTTGGAGAAAGTGTGCAGAAAATCAGACATCAGTTTCATTGATCTACAAGGGTTTTGCTGACGCGTCAAGGAAGAAAGATAAGCAACGAGATGACAACCTGCATGTCTCTCAGTTAGTGGTTTTATTCTGCCTGTTCTTTCTAAGCGTAAACATGCAGAGCTATGTAGAAACAATATAAATGAATCTTTGTTCTTAAGCATTGAGATCATATTATTTATTTAGTTACTATCCAGGCACCTACAGTACGAGGCTTTTGAGATATCATATCTGATCTGATATGGTGCGCTAGGCAGACTCCAGCAGCTACAATGTTATCAGTATCTACCATAAGTTTGTTTTCTAAAATCATAGATCCAATTTGGTATATGATTAGAAAACCAATAGGTGACATCAGAAACAATCAACTAAACTATCGGCAGACTACCTTTAGTGTGATGCTTCTTCTCTCCTGGTCAAAGTAGAGAACAAATTCTTAGATTAGTTTTGGTTGGGGTGTGCCAATCAACAGGCAGTAGTGCAACGCCTAGGTGACACAAAGGACCCCAGTAGCAAGCCACTGTGGTGGGCCCTACCCCACAAAAATTAAGTTAATATCGCGTGGACACAAGGGTTCACATATCAGATATTAAACTGATAAGAACATATATTACACTTGATCTTAGCCAAAAGGCCGAGAAAGGTATGCTTTGGTTCGTAGCCCTCTACCCTTTCTTATACACTCTCGATGACCTCTTTCATTCTCCGCCAGCGAGGTGGGACTATTATCTCTTGCGCTTTGGGCAACCAGGCAGGCAGCTTGTGCGCCTCACGTCTGGGCTTCACCGGTAATCAAAAGGCCCAGTTAGAAGAGCGTGGCCGCGTGATGCGGCGGCCCGGTTGATAGTGATAGTGTTGCCAACAGCGAGCATGCGTAGAATGGGAACATTACAAACTTCACGCCATGTCGAAGAGACAAGAAGAGGAGGCCTCCAGGACGGTTGTGAGTCGCAGAGCGGCGAAAGGGGAGAGGTACCGGTGCAGTTCACTGTCGTCGGAGTAGACGAGCAGGTGTAGTCAAGGACGAGGCGATGGCATTGGCGGCGAAGTTGTAGTGGATGTTGACGATGGTGTAGTCGGCGGAACCCGTGAACCCCCTAGAGTGGTCGTTGTAGTGACTGCGCACACCACTACATATTGTTGTGCACAAGTCGTTGGCATACCACTCACGAAACACCGTTCCATGAACATTACACCAAATAGAGGGAAAACAGAATCATCGTGGGTCTAAAGGTGTCTGACTATAGTATCTTGTCACAAAAGTTCCTGACTATAGTATTTTGTCACAAAAGATCCTATACAGAGGATCTTCGGAACCTCCATGGCGCAACAAACTTTCCAGGTAAGTTCCCGTTCAAGCTAAGATCCAGAAGAATCAACTCGTCGACTAGTCCACGACAAGACCTATTTCAACTCCTACGGTGCTTATGCTTGCTGCTACAACAAGACTTCAACGGATATGTTCTAGGGTTTGGGGAAGTGGCCCCCTCCTATATTTATCTCAGTCTCCACTATATCTAAACTCAATTGTTGACTATTGTACTCTGGTTGTCTGACGTCCGCTCCTTGCAGTTGTTCTCCTCGTCATCCTATTGGGTTTGGACGGATGTCCAATCTCTTCTAGGGTCTAGAAAGGGGTAAGAAGATAGATTGAGTACATGCATACTCAACAAGCTAGCTCAACTATGAGGGTGTATGATGCAATATCTACGACTGTGGATTAGGGGATCCTAGGCATATGCATGTTTCAAAAATCGGGTTTTTACAAAAGGTTAGTTTTAGATTTATGAAAACTATGTCTTTCAGCCTTCACGGGTCGTGATAGCTTTCATGGAGTTCCTTTCCCGCCGCAATCGTAGTTCTTCTATACACTCTCGAGAGGTTTGCTACTTTACCCACAAACTTCTTTAGCCATGTTACATATCCAGGTTTGATGACCGACACTCCCAATCAGACTTCCTAGGTCTTAGGCCCGGTCTAAAGACTAGCCAATCATTGTTCTTAGATTCCTTTCTCTCTCATCTTTTTATCCGAATCTTAATGCACAACGGACGGTGACGAAAACATCCACACACATGCGTGTAAGTAGAAAAGTATTTTCCCATGCAGATTTGGTATGCTTCTTTAGCATGGCTCTATATGACAATGACATCAACATGCTGCAACGCTCTTCAATATTTGATGGACTTGAACTCCATAATCATGTGGGTCAACTATAAGATCAATGGCTATGCACACACCAAAGGATATTATCTTGCAATGGCATTTAGCTTACATGGCAACATTTATGAAAATAACCACTGACCCTCGTAGTGAGAAGAAACCTTGGTTTTCTTTGTTCCAGGAGAGTTGTAGGAAGGATGTCGAGCGGGCATTTGGTGTGCTTCATTCTCTTTTTTCAATTACCATGTATTCTATCGTTACATGGTTAACATGTCATGTGTGAAAGGTGATGAATGTTTGCGTGATCATGCATAAGATGATCGATCATCGAGAGGGAGAGCGTTGCTCTAGCGGATGATGATTAGCTCTATGCGAACCATAGCCCTCTTGCACAAGTTAATCACGAGGTACCGACCTAGTTTGTAGGTTTCCTCCATGCATCTTGAAATTTGTGGCGAACTGATTTATCACCAACTGAAAGATGACCTAGAGATGTGTCTTGATGGCGAGGAATGAAAATGCCCTTATTGTGTCTTGACCTATAGGAATTCTTGTGTGCGAACTATTTTTTAATGTTTAATCTACTGTAATAAAATTATTTGTCGGGGTGTGAACTTTGCTTTAAATTACTACTCCATGCGTTCGATGAAAATTGTCTGAGATTTGACTCAATTTAGACGTTCTAGACACTAAATAGTATCTAGATACATCCAAGTTTTAACAAACCTTCGACATATTTCATGAGACGGAGAGAGTATAATAAAACTATTTATTTGTTTGAACTATGCAATATGGTTGTATTGTAGTCTCTATTTGAAAAAATCCAAAAATATGCGAAAAATAATTTTAGAGGCCAACGTTTGGTGTTGTGAACAGCCGGTTCCAAATCCGTAGTAGCTATCGACGCCCCCAAAGCACTTGTGTGAAGCAGTTATCCGAACGCTATTTTAGAGTCGTCGGTGGACATGCCCTTAGAACTATAAATGAGAAAAGAAAAGAGAAATGCTAGACATAGTAGTACGCAAACGAAACAGTGGGCCCGCGTCAGGATTTAGAAATCACGAAGTGGCGAGCAGTCGCCAAAACCGTTTTGCACACTTCCTGCAATTTTTTTGAAGGCCACTTCAACATTAGTCGATGTGTATGTTCCCGTGTGCAAAGCATCCTAGTGATGATGACATATTTTTTTAGAACCCATGATTGCATGTACACTAACCCTATAAAATACGTATATATATTATGCCCCTATGAGCATCTTCAAGGCATTGAGCTGGCAGATCCCAAGGTTGATAAAATTATTACAAACGTCTCGCTGTTAACGTATACAACACCTACCACTACAAAATAGCGCTAACTAAATCCTATAGTAAATCCAGTTACACAGAAACACAAATGTAAGATCATAGCCAAGCTCAGTTTGCCGACATATTTTTCTTCTTTTTATGAATCCTAAGGTGTAGTTGTCCAGCAACAGCGGTATTGCATGACGCCTCCATCCAGGGCACAACCTAAAGGGGCCACTTCATGGGCTGCGTGGAATGCGGCCCAGCAACTAGTACATCTTGTTTTCTCCTTTCTTCTATTTATATTTAAAATATCTTTAAAAATTTGAAAATTTTCAAATTTTTAAAAAGTCCAAACTAGCAGATTAATAAATGTTTAGATTCAAAAAATGTTGAGATTTTTGAAAAATGTTGAAAATTGTGAATTGTTCAATCTGAAAATGTTCAAATCGGGAAAATGTTCAAATTAAAAAACAAATCAGAAAAGTTCAAACTTGAAAAAAATTCAAAAAATGTAAAAATTCAAAAATAGAAAATTGTTCAAAAGTAAAAAAATGTTCAAAGTGAAAAATGTTCAAAAAATAAAAAATTTAAAAGTAAAAAAAAAAACTACCAGAAAACTATAGAGAACATGAAGAAACCGAAAAAACAAACGGTATTGTAACTAGTATTCCTGTGATTGGTTTAGTAGGTATTTTCTTTTACGGTTCATATTCTGGATTGGGTTCATCTCTATAGTAATCGGAAGGATCAGATTGTAAACATGAAAAAGTAGGACATCAACCATCTCACCACCTCTAGTAGGCTAGGCCCAGCGCGTCCACTTCAAGCGGTCCCGTCGGGGACGCAATGAGCGGCGAATAGGAATTGCCGAAATTTTCTCGATCTTTCGTAACCAAAAGGCTGACGGTAGGAGATGGGCCACTTACGCCCACTTGCAAATCAGGACTATCGGCGGGAACAACACTGTTTGCTGAGGGGAAATGTTTGGTATCCACAGAACCACTCCATGCACGATAATCGGTCCTCCCGGTCAGCGCGCTGCTAAGTAGGCTCTACCACCTATTCTATGCATGTCACATCAGTTGTACCAATGTAGTACTAGCTAGGACTGTCTGATGCATGCATGTTAGCAGTGCATTCAATCTTTGAACACTAACTGAGGCCACCACCTATATACATTGGTATTATCTTAAACACGCATAGCTACGTCTAGATATGAACCTTTGGAGCTCTATTAGACATGAATTTTGGATCTCCGTCACAAATAGGTATCCATAGCTACATCTTTCTTTTAGTTCAATCTGTAGAAAAATAATTATTGCTTGACCACTTTCGATTGTTTTGCAAACATATGGATTTTTTTTTTGTAATAATTAATATTTTTTTATAAAAATAGGTTATGATTTTTGTTGTAATTCAATATGTAGCAACTTAATTATTGCTTGGCCACTTTTGTATGTTTTGCAAACATATGGATTTTTTGTTGTAACTGTTTATGACTTTTGTAAAATAAATAGTTGGTGATTTTTGTTGTAATTCAATATTTAGAAAATTAATTATTGCTTGACCACTTTGCATTGTTTGTATACATATGAATTTTTTGTTGTAGTATGTTGTTTTTGGTGTAATTGTTTTTCAGTTTTGTTAAAATTATTGGTAATTTTTGTTGTAAATCAAATTGTAGTAAAAACTTGTTGCTTAACCACTTTTTTGCAGCATTGATTTTTTATAATTTCTTAAGATAATTTGTTGTAATCATTGTGACATTCATTAAAATTGTTTGTAATTTTTGTTGTAATAAATTTTGTAGCAAAAAATTGTTGCTTACCAACTTTTTTTGTTGCAAACAATCAAAATCAATCTCTAGCAAAGAAAATTGTTGTTTAACAACTTTTTTCTTCTAAAATTACTATTTTGATTTTTTTGTGACAAACTGTTGTAATAGTATATTTTTGTGCGAGGGATGATTATTTTGTAGTAAAGCTCTTGATGATTCAGATCTGACCTATTTTGGTAGTAAATGATGTGCTAAAAAATATTGTTACTTTACTTTTTGAAAATGTTATAAAACTTTTTGTACCATTCTAAATATTTTCCTATTTTTTCGAATAATCTGTGCAAACCGAGATACCATTTTTTACACGTAGCTTGCGTGTGTGTGTGTGGAATAGTAGCTCCGTGGGTAAAGGGGCATCACCCCCGGCTAGCTCCGTGGGGCTCTAGTGGGTAAAGGGACATCACCCCCGGCTGGCACCACACACCATCGATGTGACAAGTCATGCATCTCCCGATGGCACAACGCACTATAGACGACAAAAGCTTTGGTTCTGACCGTACGATAATGATCGAGCGGGCGTCGGAGCAACCGATTTTTTGCACTTGGATCGGACGAACCGATGCCTAGCACCCGCCTTGCCGAGGGGCCACTTCCGGCCTCGCGCCCTATAAAGCCACTACGCCCACGCTCACAGAAGGTAGAGGAAACAGGTTCAACTAGCGGGCGCATTCAGCCAGCGGCTGACTCAACCAATGCCGACTGTGCCGATGTCCTCCTCACCGTTGCTGCTACATCTGGCGTCCTCTAGGGGCCGAGTTAGGGTCGCAGCTTCCTCAAACCTCGGCGCCACTGGCAGCGGCAGCTTCCCGCAATTCTTACCAAGGGCGGTGGAGCGCATCCGTGATGGTGCCGCTATTCACTTGGCCAAGCGAATTGAGCGCCTACCCGTCGAGGTGAGCAAACTTCTCTCTCAACACTGCAACGTTTGCTATGCAGTTCAATATTGTGCTGCGGAGAAGAAGTTAGGACTACGTATACGTAGTAGCACTTGTGATGAAGTTTCCTTGACAAAGTCCCCCTGTTCAGACTGCTTTCACCAGTAGCCCGATAATGAGCAGCTGTGTGAGACCCCTCAAGCAACCACAAACCTGTGATCCGGTCATGCTGCTCCATGGCTTCGACAGGTTCGTGCAATTCTGGGACGCCTTTACGATATATATTTCCAGTTTCAGATAATATGTGGATGCCGAGTCATCTTGTAGTTATATCATGTACTCTCCCCGTCCCAAAAAGGATATCACTGGCTTGTCTAAATTTGTATATATATATCTAGATGCGATTTACTGTATAGATATATCCAAATTTATAGCAACATCTTTTTTGGGCGGAGGGGGTGTATGTATTTAGCCGTATGTACTATGGACCCTTTATACAAGTTCAGATACGTATATACAGTTCTTGTCTAGAGTGGAGGTACACCTACCCGTTACTGGAGGAGGCTGGACTGGAGGCTTGGGCAGTGGATGTTCTTGGATGGGGCTTCTCTGATCTAGGTATGCCCGATTCTGCATGACACGGGATTTTCGTCATATTTTTTACCCCTTCTGATTCTCCTTGATTGGCTCCTAGAAACAAGACCACCATCCCATGTTGCATCAAAGCGCGAGCATCTTTACCAGGTACATGTTACTTACTGCTGGTGCTGGTTTAATTCCTATATAGGTTCTAAACTCTTTCGCCATTCTAGTTTGGCGACGAGCTAGGTGACAAACCAGTACCTCAAGTCATTGCATATAATATGAATCTTTAACTGACCATAGACACTACTGCCCAGTTGGACTGATTCTGTTGTCTAGCGAATGGTGGTGATACGATCCTTACAGCATAACTACTTCTTTGTGTAGTTCTGGAGATCATACATCAAAAGGCCTATGGTGTTAGTTGGACCCAGCCTTGGTGCTGCTGTTGCCATTGATTTTGCAGTGAACTACCCGGAAGCGGTACAAACATGTTAAGACTCAGTGTATTTTTTTTCCATACTCTGAATTCTTAGCACATAATGATAGTAGATAAAAAGACTGATTTATGTCGATAACACTTTCAATAATTTAAAAATTATACACCCACTGCATCCACTTACTAGCTTTCTCACAAATCGTATGTGGCGAGTTCTTCTTTCTATCATCACAATAATTCGGAAATACTTGTGTACACAGCCTAATTTTGTCTTCTTGCTTTTATTTGTTTCTTTCTCACAGGTGTCAAAATTGATATTCATTGGTGCAAGTGTATATGCTGAGGGCACAAGAGATATGACGAGATTTCCTATATTTGTTCCATATGCTGGAGTGAGTTTTTTTAGCTGCATAATTAATTTTGGCTTTTCTCGAAATAGATTAATTTATGATGCCAATTAACATCATTTGCTCCATCAATGTTTGTAGTATTCACTTTTAAGTTTTTATTGACATGCATTGTGGTTATTGTGATATCATGGCCCAATGCTTCATAGGGTTGATAGGATATCGGTACCAACAAGGTATACCTTCTTTTCTATAAGCTCATCTTAAAAAAAGGCTCCGAGGTTAAGTATGCTTGGCTTGGAGAGATTTGCGGATGGGTGACCGACCAGAAAGTCCTTCCCGGTTATCAATTAAACTTACAAACATCAGCTACACCACTATGACCCTAAACCCTGGAGTACCACATCTGCACCACTACCTATTATGGAATTAGTAACATATACATGTTGTGTAAGTTACTCCCCACAACCAACCTAAAAATTGAGCATGCTTGAAAAAATATACAAATTTTCCAAAGTGTTAAGCAAAACATGCACGTAAATATTGACCCACCAATGAATAGGACACCAGTTCAAAGCAGTAACCAATATTATGCCCGGATATACGAGCAATTTCAGACCAAATAATTATTATCACTACACACTCAAAAGTAATTATATGCAGATGAGGTCCAGAGTAATAAACAAGTATTATCTAAATAAAACACAAAAGGAAAGACAATTGACCAACACGGTTCATAAAGAACATGAAATCGCTTGCCTTTAGCTCAGTTAGATTTTTAGTCACAGTCGCATTACTGAAAATTATGGTTATGCTCACCCTAAAGAACCGTTCATGTTGGATGCTCCACTTGGTACCAGATAAATCAAATGCATGGTATTCAGTTGTACTTGTTGAAATGCACTTTAATCTATTTTCTTCCTTCTGCTGCCCCAGGTATTTTTACTGAAGAGTCTTCCACTGCGATTATTAGCTACACGTTTGGCATTTAAGATAATTCCAAATGGATTGATGTTCTTTGACTGGGTCCAAGTAAGCCTCGGAATTAAACAAACTGACTATCATAGTTATTATCCATCTGTTAGTTTTTCCATGTCTTTTTAAGTGGTACTCAAATCTTCCAGATGATTGAAACTTTCCACTCTTCTGCAATAAATTAGTTGGTCTAGTTCCATGTGGACGCAAAATACATTAAACTGTGATATTTCTGTTTGGATCCTTCAAAGATGATTACATACAGATCATATTCTTTTTGTTGTCTGGTGGACCATTTTCAATAGTTCAACTGCCATGTATAATTTAATATATTTAATATTAGATGTTTCGGTTTCACTCTACTTTTGGGATCTGAACACATATGTTTTGGCTTTACTGTATTCAGATTGGACATCTGCATTGCCAACTTCCTTGGTGGGAGGATTCTACAGTTGATTTTATGATTAGTGGTGGTTACAATGTCACAAACCAAATAAAACAGGTCCTTCCCTGCGAACATCTAGAATACGAGTTTTCTCATTGTTCATGTCAAAATTTTCTTATTTGCTTCTCCAATTACATGCTGGTCTAGTCATGAAGAAATATTGCAGGCTAGTTGATCCTTTCATTGAGTAGTCTTTCCTACTCAGTGTTGTAATTGCTAGAGGCTCTTTACCATTACAACAAAATGCATGAGATGAAAACTACCGCTATAAGGCACACATCATTTAGATACTAATACCATTTTATCTATAGCCATCAGTAGCACTACTTAGAATATCGTTGTAAAAATGGGAACAAATTTTCAAGAATAGTTTGAATTTTGGTCATAACAATTGTGTTTCTTTTGTATACATGGTTGAGATCTCCTTCATCCATGCAGTATGGACAAAACCTACTAGGTGGAAAATGTACTTGTATCAATACTTAGAGTCTTAGACCACATAATATGACTGGCTGTTATTGAAACTGAGCAAAAACTCCAACCTTACGATAATGGCATAGTTACAACAACTAGCCATATTTTTTTAGACCACAACAGCTCACCGTCTTGCAAGTTGAAGTTGTATGCGTGGAACTCATCAATTTGCTCAATAAACTCCTTGGTTAAGAATGTGCTTAGTACTTCGTGTACTCTGCTAAGTTTACACTACAGGAATGCTACTCTACGCCGACGGCCGGCTGCCCTCGGCGTAGCCACGCCTTGCCCTCGGCGTAGGCTACGCTGACGGCAGCCCTCGGCGTGTCGCCTCGGCGTCTGGGTCCCTCGGCATTGGTAGGTGGGCCGTCGGCGTAGAGCTAACCCTCGGCGTCCTGGCTCTATGCCGACGGTGAAGAAGCCCCTCGGCGTTGACGCCGTCGGCGTAGCGTGGCGGCGCGTCGTCGACGTTAACGGAGCGGCCAGCAGACGCCGACGGCCAACCCCTCGGCGTAGAGAGACGGGAGAGGCGACGTGGCGCACGGAGGCGCACCCTAGCCAGAGGCTATGCCGAGGGCAACCCCCTCGGCGTATGCATGCCCCATGCAGCGCCACCGTGGACACGCGGCAGCACCTGGCGCGTCGGGCTACGCCGAGGGCAACCCCCTCGGCATAGACCTGACCATATGGCCCTATGCCAGGGTCTATGCCGACGGCATTACCCTCGGCATAGGAGCCTGCCATTTTTTTTTGTTTTCCAGTTCCAGTTGCAATGCAATCCAGTTCATATAATCGACCAAATTCGACCAAATTCACATAAATATCATATAATCGACCAAATTCATCCAAAATCGACCAAATTCATCCAAAATCAACCAAATGTACCATAATTCATCCAAAATCACCATAATTCACATAAATAGCATGAAATCCACATAGTAGCATACATGGTGCATGTAGTAGCATACAAGAGGAGAGTGCCATGTCATCCAATACATAGTAGTAGGTAGCAAATGATGGCAAGCAAGAAGCCCGGTGCCGACTAGCGGAGGAAGGACCCGGGCGGGGTGTGTCCGCCCACATCGTTGGCGAAACGAGCAGCCCGGGGTTTCGCTCCGGTAGAAGCTGCAGAAGAACCACCTGGAGAAGGACCGGTAGCACGCCCAGGAGAAGTCGACGGAGAGGCACCGGGAGTAGTCCCGGGAGTAGTCGACGGAGAGGCACCAGCAGAACGCCCGGGAGACCGACCACCTTCATGAACCGGTGTGACCTCGCGCCCACCCGGCGATGCCCGGTTCCCGGACCATCCCGTTCCCTACGTGTTCCCTACATGTTAGCAACTTGCGAGGCAAAGGAAAGTGGTAACTACCGGTTTGGCAAAGAACTTACCTCCGGTGTGGATCCGTAGTAAGTCGCAGCGAAAGCTGCCCTCGATGGCATGATAGGCATGTCCCCCGCCACGGTAACTCGAGCCGGTGGCGGTGTACCAGTAGACATAGAGATCATCATTTCCTGCAAGATAGGTTACAAGTTAGGCTTTGCAGAAATAAAGCATCAAACTGAGACTTGTCATCTACTTGCGCGAGAAAGAAGATTCAGACTTACTGATATATACGTCATATAGGCCGTATTCTGCCTATTCCACTGGGCAGCGGTCTGCTGATACGCTTCATTGCAGGCTTCGAAGGCCGCCTCGAAGTCAGGCTACAATTTCAGAAACAATGAATCTCGTAAACACTTAGCCATGTAGGAAGGAAAACCGGAAAGAGGATGAAAATGAGGAAACTTACATCGTAGGCGGGTGGACGAGCAGGCCGTGGACGAGGCTGGGGGCTGTCGGCGGTGAGGGTATGCTTGAGGCGCGTGTAGCTCGTGGAGTGGGTAGGCTTGACCGCCTTATTCATCCAAGGGAAACGGCCATGCGGACGCCCGTGCCCCGACAGGACCAACGACTCCTCGTCGACCGGAATGCTCAAGGGGTCATTGATGACCCACAAGTATAGGGGTGTATCGTAGTATCTTCGATAAGTAAGAATGTCGATCCCAACGAGGAGCAGAAGGTGTTGACCATGTCGCGATAGTCCTCCTTGGCGGCCTTGGCATTGCCGTAGTGCGTAGGCCGAGGGCAATGCGGGATTGGGCTTCCGCCGTCCGCATCATGTCATATATCTGGGCATCATGAAGCACCACCCCAGGTGGTGCCTCGGCCATCTGCATCGCGAAAAGAAAAGTTAAGCGTACCACAAATGAGACATGGCGGGAAATGAATGAAGGTCGTTCCATGTATATACATACCTTTTTCCCCTTAAAGCGGGTGTAGTCGCGGTTTCCCGCGCGGTGTGTGCCAGCACGGTGCCTCGGTTCTCCATGTTACGCCTCGACACGGCACGCAAACTCCTCGTCTGCCCGAGCCACCTCGCCCTAATCAGCTCCTCCCATGCCTCCCTATGCTTGCTCGGCCCACTCCGGACAAACCTGAAAACGCAATACTCAGCTCAAGATAATTCAATGAAAACTTAGCAGCAATGTAGAATCTCATTGACATTTTACTCACCGACATGTACTCCTCAATGGTCATTGCCCATTCGTCCGTAGGCTCGTTACCAACATAGTACTCCTTCTTGACCCTCTTACCCTTGTTAGCCCGAGAAGGCACTAGCGCTGGTGAACTTTTGGTTGTACCATCTGCTGCGGTGTCAACCTCTCGCAAGCGCCACGCAAAGTGAGACGCGCCTGCGTGTCATGCTCCGGGTCCACACGATAGAAGCACTTCAATCATGCATAAATCAGTTGTGAAAGTCATGAGTTAGCACATTAGGGTCATCAACTATGAACGGTGCTCGAGAAATATATGCCTTACCCGAACTTGGTGGTCACAGCCTCGGCGGCTGTCGCGAAGCCTACGGCGGGGGCATCCTCATAGTCCGCCCAAGTAGTGGCTAGCTTCGTCGGGCCACCGGGGACCGTGCTAAGGGGAGTGTATCTGCCGGGCCAGAACTTCTTAATCGAGGCCCCAAGCAAGGCTGTTAGGCATGCGGGGGGGCTTGGCATCCCATGTCCGATTCTTTGCAAATAAATCACACATTAGTACACATGCCAAATTGTTTATTATGCCCAAGATGAAAATACATGTTCGAAATTTCTGAAGTAGTACACTTACTCATCGCTCGAAGGAATGATAAGGGCCTTGTCATCATGGGTCTTCGGCTCCTTCCTCGCATCGGGGACTCTAGCTTCTCCACGAAGCTTCAAGGGCTTCGGCGCACCCCCATCCTCCATCACCTCCAACTCAGCCCTAGAGTCCGACTCGTGTGTAGACTCCGTCTCCATCTCCACCTCCCCACTAGACGGACCCTCTAGGTACAACTCGGGAGCCACGTCGCCGGAAGCGGAGGGTGGCTCGTCAAAGTCCATGTGTACCCGCCGCCACCTCGTCCTCCACCTCGTCCTCCTCGTCCTCGTCCTCGACCTCCACCTCGTCCTCCTCGACCTCGTCCTCCATCGGTACCATCGGCGTAACGCGGATTTTGCACCGGGGCTCGATCACTCCGTCTAGTGGGTCTAGGAATATTCCTCTTCACTGCGCCGGCGTCTTAAGCAAGCTCTCGGAGTACGCCTTGCCGCTGCTCATATTGTCCGATCACCTGCATTGAGAAGAATAAAACAGTTAAGCACAAAGACATATTATATGAAGATACTAAGAATAAAAGGCACAATGCAATTAAGAAGCATGTTGACATAATAAAATGAAGATACTAAGAATAAAAGGCACAATGCAATTAAGAAGCATGTTGACATAATAAAATGAAGATACTAAGAATAAAAGGCACAATGCAATTAAGAAGCATGTTGACATAATAAATACTAAGAATAAAAGACCCTCACCAGCCATCATCGCTCTCATGCTCACTCTCATACTCCATCTCTTTCTCTTTCTCTTTCTCTTTCTACGGCCCACTATCACTATCACTATCTTGTGAGTACAAAGTTGAAGGGTCGACGGGTGGAGGCTCATCATAATTGTCATTCGCCTCAAGTAACTTCTCGAGCATAGATATGTCCTTTAGATCCACCAGTGACTCACCACGAGGTTTCGCATCGTTCCCGAGGTCCTCTTGAACAAACGGTTCTAAAATATATTCCCCGAAGTCCTGTTCCTCTTGATAGAAAATCCCCTCGTATGTCACGGGGTCAATGTTGTTGTAATCATCCTCGGAAGGGAATCGGTAGGTTACCATGTGGCGATACACTGGAAGACGACTTCCCAACCCTTGAGTTCCGCTTTACGGCATGGGTAGGGCAAATAATAAACTTGCTTGGCTTGGTGAGCCACAATAAAGACATCGGCTCCGCTATAGGTGGTTGAAGGCTTAACTTCAACTAACCCAATGGACTTATCACTTCTCTGTCCACCTATTGGGTCGAACCAATGACACTTGAACACGACGATATTGAGTTGCACGTTCGTACGATTGAATGTCAACTCGTATACACTTTGTAACCTTCCGTAGTAATCAAAGTTGTTGGCTCCTTTGGTGAAGACCCCGGTATTTATCGTTTTGGGATTCGCCGGCCCTTACAGTGCGTCTACGTGTGGAAGCGAAACCCATTCACATCATACTTCTCATACTTGGTCACCTCACGGCTACAACCTTGGGAAACACATTTCAACTCATCTATCATATCAACGTTTCTCTCACGGCCCTACAAGAACATTTCAAATTTGTTGTGTGCATTAGTTACGTGTAATAAGAGGGACAAGTCACGTGTTGCAATGTAAGAGGAAAGGTTAGAAATTACTTTTTCCATGAACCATGTCACAAAGTTTTTATTAATTCCGGGAGCACCGTCTTTCGGTAGAGTGTCCATCTCCGAGGTTTCGGGCAATTCATCATACGGCCACATTTCATCCGTGAATTCGCTGAAAGGAGAAAATAAGCATTAGACCGAGACGAGGTTACTAGCTGCAAAGTAATTTGTTCACCATTTTACCTTACGAATGGGATCACTTCCTCCATGTTCATAAGCACATATAGCATTATACAATCCTTCTCTTCGTTCTCCAATTTATATTTTGTTCCTTTACCAGACCTTGCCACCGGGGAATTGGAATAGTTTTAGCTTGGGGTCATTCTCGGGCACGTCGACATTGTAACGAGTGACCGGGTTATGCTGAGTGGGAACATCATCGGGATAGTACGTTGTCGCGGCATCTGCCATCTCCCGAAGGCATATTGCCTCAGCTATGCATGCTTCAATCTTGGCCTTGTTTCCGGTTATCTTTCGAATATACTTAAACTCTCTCTCAATACGGAAGCGCCAACGAAACTGCACCGGACCACCCAAGAGTGCCTCGTTGGCGAGGTGCACAATGAGATGTGCCATCGGAGTAAAGAAGCACTGGCGGAAATATCATCTCCAAATTGCATAGCAACTCCGGCACTGTATGTTGTAGCTTTGCAATAACCTCGGGACATATCCGCTAGCACGGAGCGTGCGGAAGAAATGGCTCAAGCTGCGCAAGCACTCGCCGGACTTTCTCGGGGATATACCCTCGAAGCATCACCGGCATGAGCCGCTGAATCCATATATGATAGTCGTGACTCTTGAGCCCGGTGACTTTTCCCGTCGAAAGATTAACTCCCTTACTCATATTCGAGCAATAACCATCCGGGAACATCACGACGTATTTGAGCCACGCGAATGCCTCCTTCTTTTGGATGGAATCAAGGCAGAAGTTGGCATGCGGCTTGAACCAATTCTTTTGACGGCCAATAGGACGCTTCATGTGTAATTTTTCCCTATCACGGAGGATCTCAATATCGACTCTAGCCTTGACATTATCCTTTGACTTCCCGGGAATGTTCGGGCATGTGTGAAAGACGGACTCCGCGACATTCTTTACGGTGTGCATCACATCGATGTTATGGGGAAGTTCGAGGTCCTTGTAATACTCGAGCTTCGTTAAAGCCGCCTCGTGAGTCCGGTTGTGCGTTACACCATATCCCTCAAATTGATGGCCGGTTGGCGTCGGCTGCGGCACGAGAGCACGTAGCTCGGCTTCAACAAGTGTACCATCAAACTTCGGCACATCTTTTTTCATGCACAACTTTGCCCTTCTTGAAGTTCTTTTTGTCTTCTCTAAACGGATGCCTCCTTTTGAGGAACTGTCGATTCGTGTCAAACGCAACATACTTGCGACCCTTCGTAGCCAAAGGAACTCAAGCCGATGCACTGCTACCTGGGCATGGCCACTTACCAGCTGTACACCATCCACATGTTAGGGCGTACCCGGGCATGTCATGCATGGTATACTGCAACCAAACTCTCATGCGAAGTTTGTCTTCGATGCTCGGTCGTACGTCAATGTCCCGTGGTGCCAAGAGTGGTTCAAATCTTCCACAATCGGCTGCATGTAGACACTCAAATTCTTCCCCGGGTAATGAGGGCCTGGAATGATCGGCGACGAAACATGGTCTTCCTCGTCATTAGGACTCCGGGAGGGAGATTGAGCGGAATAACAAACACGGGCCAGCAAGCGTAATTGGCGGTGGACATACCATATGGATTGAAGCCATCTGTTGCTATCGCAATTCGACATTCCGAGCCTCGGCTGCCTTAAGGCGGTGTTTTGTATCGAAGTTCTTCCATGCCGTACCATCGGATGGATGTCCCATCTTCAACTTCTTGTTTTCGTCCACGAATCTCTTCCCATACTTGTGCCACGTCATCTGTTTGGCTGTCTCCTCGTGCATGTAAAGCCGCTGGATTCTTTTTATGAATGGGAGATATCGAAGAATCGACTTTGCGGTGCTTGACTGCCTCACCGACCATCCTTTCCCGTTACCTCTTCATACCTAGACTGCTTACGGATGGGACGAGTACTTGTCCTCCGCATACTTGTCTCCAAAATAGAACGCAGCCTTTCGGACAACGGTCTATCCTTTGATAATCCATGTTGAGGTCCTTCATAATTCTCCTCGTCGCGTGCGAGCTTTGAGGCGAGACAATGATCTTTGGGCAACATGTTACCGGTTGTTTTCGAGACTTGCTTCAAAGCCCTCACGGGTGGTGTTGTACCGGGTCTTGTCGGCTAGACATTGGGAGATGGCATCGAGCTGAGAAATCGCGGCGCCCTCGTACGAGAGGCCTCTTAGCCGCGGCAATCATATCATAGAAGGCCTTCGCGGTTGGCTCTGGTTCCTCCGGTTACGGCGGCGCCTCCGGTTCGCGGCGCCTCGGTTCCGGCGAATCCGGGACATCGGCATGGACGAGATCATCTAGAAAGTCTCTAACTCCATCGTACGCATTGCCATTGAGCCGCTGCCGCATCACCTCACCTCTGTCACGTTCGCGCTCATCAAAGTCGATTTCCGTGACGTACCCATGCATATACCCATATTGCGGAAGGTGTCTATACATTTCATCCTTCCCACGACGTTGACGCTTCACGCGGCGAACACGGGGGCAAAGTGCCCGAACCAGCCCCTTTGTACCACGCGCTAACTCATTCACTAGAAAATGGGTCTTCCTTGTCCACTCATCTTGTTTTCTCGGTCGCACTAACACGCTCATTGTACATCCATCCATTATCAGCCATCCTCACGCTTTATTGGGAGCCAAACCACGGACATAGCATTTATATCAAATAGGAAATTAAATGCATCATATTTTTATTTATTTTACCGGGCGAAACGCATGCATCAACCTACATCTCTACTAGGTGGGCTCCTAGCAGCCGCCGGATCCGTAGTTGGCTACGTTCTCCATGCTCTACCCGGTCCAAGTCAGAATTTCGGCAGCACCTCCCCGCTGCTCTCCCGATACACGTCTCGGCAAAAAGCCGAGAGGATGTGCATCCGGAGAACAACGGGGAGCGCCGCCGAAATCCTGACTCGGACCGGAGTAGAACATGGAAAACGTAGACAACTACGCATCCGCCGACTGTCCCGTAAATGCCGCAAGCGTTACGGTTCAAAATATGCGGACCACTAATGCATATTTATCCGCGTAACGCTCGCGGACGGGAAGTGACACCTAGGTTACGCAAGCTGGACTTGGAAAATGAATCTAGTGACATAAGAAAATGCGGAGAAGGGGAGGCGATGTTTTAGCTCACCCTCGGCGGACGGAGAGAATCACGGACACGGCGACAAGGAGGTCACGACGGGGCGGTCACGACGGGCCGGTCACGACGGGGCGGTCACGAGGTCGGCGGTCACGACGGCACCTATTTCCATTCAATAAAAAACAAATTATTTCACATTTCACATTTTCTATTTGTATTTCTATTTCACATTTTCTATTTCACATTTTCACATTTTCCATTTGTATTTCTATTTCACATTTTCTATTTCACACTTTCACATTTGCTATTTCACATTTTCACATTTTCACATTTTCTATTTTCACATTTCACAAATTATTTCACATTTCACATTTTCTATTTCTATTTCTAAATAGCATACAATCTTAGATGGAATTGCAAGATTGTACAAAAAAAAACTTACAAAAAAAAACTTACGAGAGAAGAGATGAGGCGAGGGGCTCGCGGGGTCGGCGGGAGGGGCAGCGGGCGAGGCGGCGGGATAGGGGAGAGGAGGGCGGGGCAGGGGGAGGAGGGCGGCCGGGGAGGGGGAGGGGCAGCGTGGCGGGCGGCGGGATAGGGGAGAGGAGGGCGGGGCGAGGGAGAGAGGAGGGCGGCGGCGAGGGAGGAGGGCGGCGGCGGAGGGGAGGGGCGCGGGCGGGGAGGGCGGCCGGGGAGGGAGGGGCAGCGGGCGGCCGGCGGCGGGCGGCCGGCGGCGGCGAGCGGCGGGCGCGGGCGCGGGCGGCAAAGTTGGGCGGCGGCGCGGGGCGAGTTTGGTGGCGGCGGCGGGGGCGGTTGGGCGTTTAGGGTTTGGGAGCTGGTCTGGCTCGACCAGCTCCCATGTAACGGTGCGGCGCGGGCACATATGCCGACGGCCGGCTATATGCCGAGGGTGGCCGTCGGCATAGAGTTTTTTTTTCTCTTATTTTTTTTATTTTTTTCTCTTATTTTTCTCTTATTTTTTTCTCTCTTATTTTTTTGGAATACAAAATTGACCAAATTTCTTAGGAACGGGGTGATTAGAATAGTTTATCAAAAGTTATACACCTCAAATTTAGAAGCTACATAAACTTATGAACGAATGCATCTTAGATATTGAATTCCATGTGTTTGTACCAAATTGCTACCACCACTACACAAGGTACAACTGAATGGAGATAAAAGAAACATCTATCATCGAGTGTTGTCAAGGGTTAAGCATAGATCCGACGAAACCCTAGTTACGGTGACCACGCGGTCTACCCCTTTGACTGCATCCCATCGGGGTCCCCGGTGGGCATATGCCTCCATTTGAGCTTGGTTAGGTCATAGGTACATGTGGAAACAAGGATCATCACATATGATCTCAAGTTTCTCTCCGGTTCACCTCCGAGGAGTTCCCCTATACATGCGAGAATCTGCCTAAGTGTAGTAACCCCCGTCAGAAGCCGGACACACCTGGGGGTAGCCTTGAATATAAAACCATCTCAAATCACTTTTGTGCATTCCATGTGGACACACACAAGTTTTGGGGCCATTCTCTACATGCGATGCTCGATTTCCGGCGAAACCCTAGTTACGATGACCGCGCGGTCTACCCCTTTGATCGCATCCCATCGGGGGTCCCCGGTGGGCATATGCCTCCATTTGAGCTTGGTTAGGTCATAGGTACATTTGGAAACAAGGATCATCACATATGATCTCAAGTTTCTCTCCGGTTCACCTCCGAGGGAGTTCCCCCTATACATGCATAATCCGCCTAAGTGTAGGAACCCCCTGTCCGAGAAGCCGGACACACACAGGGGGTAGCCTTGGATATAGAACCATCTCAAATCACTTTTGTGCATTCCATGTGGACACACACAAGTTTTGGGGCCATTCCCTAGATCCGATGCTCGATTTCCGACGAAACCCTAGTTCCGTTGACCGCGCGGTCTACCCCTTTGACTCGCATCCCATCGGGGGTCCCCGGTGGGCATATGCCTCCATTTGAGCTTGGTTAGGTCATAGGTACATGTGGAAACAAGGATCATCACATATGATCTCAAGTTTCTCTCCGGTTCAACTCCGAGGGAGTTCCCCCTATACATGCGAGAATCTGCCTAAGTGTAGGAACCCCCTGTCCGAGAAGCCGGACACACCTGGGGGGGTAGCCTTGGATATAAAACCATCTCAAATCACTTTTGTGCATTCCATGTGGACACACAGAGGTTTTGGGGCCATTCCATAGATCCGATGCTCGATTTCCGATGAAACCCTAGTTCTGTTGACCGCGCGATCTACCCCTTTGACTGCATCCCATCGGGGGTCCCCCGGTGGGCATATGCCTCCATTTGAGCTTGGTTAGGTCATAGGTACATGTGGAAACAAGGATCATCACATATGATCCCAAGTTTCTCTCCGGTTCAACTCCGAGGGAGTTCCCACCTATACATGCGAATGTCTGCCTAAGTGTAGGAACCCCCTGTCCGAGAAGCCGGACACACCGGAGGGTAGCCTTGGATATAAAACCATCTCAAATCACTTTTGTGCATTCCATGTGGACACACACAAGTTTTGGGGCCATTCCCTAGATCCGATGCTCGATTTCAGACGAAACCCTAGTTACGTTGACCGCGCGGTCTACCCCTTTGATCTGCATCCCATCGGGGGTCCCCGGTGGGCATATGCCTCCATTTGAGCTTGGTTAGGTCATAGGTACATGTGGAAACAAGGATCATCACATATGATCCCAAGTTTCTCTCCGGTTCAACTCCGAGGAGTTCCCCTATACATGCGGAATGCGCCTAAGTGTAGGAACCCCCTGTCCGAGAAGCCGGACACACCTGGGGGGGTAGCCTTTGATATAGAACCATCTAAAATCACTTTTGTGCATTCCATGTGGACACACACAAGTTTTGGGGCCATTCCCTTGATCCGATGCTCGATTTCCGATGAAACCCTTGTTACGGTGACCGCGCGGTCTACCCCTTTGACTCGCATCCCATCGGGGTCCCCGGTGGGCATATGCCTCCATTTGAGCTTGGTTAGGTCATAGGTACATGTGGAAACAAGGATCATCCCATATGATCTCAAGTTTCTCTCCGGTTCAACTCCGAGGAGTTCCCCCTATACATGCGGGAATACGCCTAAGTGTAGGAACCCCTGTCCGAGAAGCCGGACACACCTGGGGGGTAGCCTTGGATATAGAACCATCTCAAATCACTTTTGTGCATTCCATGTGGACACACACAAGTTTTGGGGCCATTCCCTTGATCTGATACTCGATTTCCGATGAAACCCTAGTTCTGTTGACCGCGCGGTCTACCCCTTTGACTGCATCCCATCGGGGTCCCCGGTGGGCATATGCCTCCATTTGAGCTTGGTTAGGTCATAGGTACATGGTAAAACAAGGATCATCCCATATGATCTCAAGTTTCTCTCCGGTTCAACTCCGAGGAGTTCCCCCTATACATGCGGAATCCGCCTAAGTGTAGGAACCCCTGTCCAGAAGCCGGACACACCAGGGGGGTAGCCTTGGATATAGAACCATCTCAAATCACTTTTGTGCATTCCATGTGGACACACACAAGATTTGGGGCCATTCCCTTGATCTGATACTCGATTTCCGATGAAACCCTAGTTACGTTGACCGCGCGGTCTACCCCTTTGATCGCATCCCATCGGGGGTCCCCCGGTGGGCATATGCCTCCATTTGAGCTTGGTTAGGTCATAGGTACATGGTAAAACAAGGATCATCCCATATGATCTCAAGTTTCTCTCCGGTTCAACTCCGAGGGAGTTCCCCCCTATACATGCAGAATCTGCCTAAGTGTAGGAGCCCCCTGTCCGAGAAGCCGGACACACCTGGGGGGGTAGCCTTGGATATAGAACCATCTCAAATCACTTTTGTGCATTCCATGTGGACACACACAAGTTTTGGGGCCATTCCCTAGATCCGATGCTCGATTTCCGATGAAACCCTAGTTCTGTTGATCGCGCGGTCTACCCCTTTGACTGCATCCCATCGGGGGTCCCCCGGTGGGCATATGCCTCCATTTGAGCTTGGTTAGGTCATAGGTACATGTGGAAACAAGGATCATCACATATGATCCCAAGTTTCTCTCCGGTTCAACTCCGAGGAGTTCCCCCTATACATGCGGAATCCGCCTAAGTGTAGGAACCCCCGTCCGAGAAGCCGGACACACACAGGGGGTAGCCTTGGATATAAAACCATCTCAAATCACTTTTGTGCATTCCATGTGGACACACACAAGTTTTGGGGCCATTCCCTTGATCCGATGCTCGATTTCCGACGAAACCCTAGTTCGTGTGACCGCGCGGTCTACCCCTTTGATCGCATCCCATCGGGGTCCCCGGTGGGCATATGCCTCCATTTGAGCTTGGTTAGGTCATAGGTACATTTGGAAACAAGGATCATCACATATGATCCCAAGTTTCTCTCCGGTTCAACTCGAGGGAGTTCCCCCTATACATGCGAATCCGCCTAAGTGTAGGAACCCCCTGTCGAGAAGCCGAACACACCTGGGGGGTAGCCTTGGATATAAAACCATCTCAAATCACTTTTGTGCATTCCATGTGGACACACACAAGTTTTGGGGCCATTCCCTTGATCCGATGCTCGATTTCCGATGAAACCCTAGTTCTGTTGACCGCGCGGTCTACCCCTTTGACTGCATCCCATCGGGGGTCCCCCGGTGGGCATATGCCTCCATTTGAGCTTGGTTAGGTCATAGGTACATGTGGAAACATTTAGGATCATCACATATGATCCCAAGTTTCTCTCCGGTTCAACTCCGAGGAGTTCCCCCTATACATGCAGAATGCCGCCTAAGTGTAGGAACCCCCTGTCCGAGAAGCCGGACACACCGGGGGGTAGCCTTGGATATAGAACCATCTCAAATCACTTTTGTGCATTCCATGTGGACACACACAAGTTTTGGGGCCATTCCCTTGATCCGATGCTCGATTTCCGATGAAACCCTTGTTACGTTGACCGCGCGGTCTACCCCTTTGACTGCATCCCATCGGGGGTCCCCGGTGGGCATATGCCTCCATTTGAGCTTGGTTAGGTCATAGGTACATGGTAAAACAAGGATCATCCCATATGATCTCAAGTTTCTCTCCGGTTCAACTCCGAGGAGTTCCCCCTATACATGCGAGTCCGCCTAAGTGTAGGAACCCCCTGTCCGAGAAGCCGGACACACACGGGGGGTAGCCTTGGATATAGAACCATCTCAAATCACTTTTGTGCATTCCATGTGGACACACACAAGTTTTGGGACCATTCCCTAGATCCGATGCTCGATTTCTGACGAAACCCTAGTTCTGTTGACCGCGCGGTCTACCCCTTTGACTGCATCCCATCGGGGGTCCCCCGGTGGGCATATGGCTCCATTTGAGCTTGGTTAGGTCATAGGTACATTTGGAAACAAGGATCATCACATATGATCTCAAGTTTCTCTCCGGTTCAACTCCGAGGGAGTTCCCCTATACATGCGAATCCGCCTAAGTGTAGGAACCCCTGTCCGAGAAGCCGGACACACCTGGGGAGTAGCCTTGGATATAGAACCATCTCAAATCACTTTTGTGCATTCCATGTGGACACACACAAGTTTTGGGGCCATTCCCTTGATCCGATACTCGATTTCCGATGAAACCCTAGTTACGTTGACCGCGCGGTCTACCCCTTTGATCGCATCCCATCGGGGTCCCCCGGTGGGCATATGCCTCCATTTGAGCTTGGTTAGGTCATAGGTACATGGTAAAACAAGGATCATCCCATATGATCTCAAGTTTCTCTCCGGTTCAACTCCGAGGGAGTTCCCCCTATACATGCGGAATCCGCCTAAGTGTAGGAACCCCTGTCCGAGAAGCCGGACACACCTGGGGGTAGCCTTGGATATAGAACCATCTCAAATCACTTTTGTGCATTCCATGTGGACACACACAAGTTTTGGGACCATTCCCTAGATCCGATGCTCGATTTCCGACGAAACCCTAGTTCTATTGACCGCGCGGTCTACCCCTTTGACTGCATCCCATCGGGGGTCCCCCGGTGGGCATATGGCTCCATTTGAGCTTGGTTAGGTCATAGGTACATTTGGAAACAAGGATCATCACATATGATCTCAAGTTTCTCTCCGGTTCAACTCCGAGGGAGTTCCCCCCTATACATGCGGGAATCCGCCTAAGTGTAGGAACCCCCTGTCCGAGAAGCCGGACACACACAGGGGGTAGCCTTGGATATAGAACCATCTCAAATCACTTTTGTGCATTCCATGTGGACACACACAAGTTTTGGGGCCATTCCCTTGATCCGATACTCGATTTCCGATGAAACCCTAGTTACGTTGACCGCGCGGTCTACCCCTTTGACTCGCATCCCATCGGGGGTCCCCGGTGGGCATATGCCTCCATTTGAGCTTGGTTAGGTCATAGGTACATGGTAAAACAAGGATCATCCCATATGATCTCAAGTTTCTCTCCGGTTCAACTCCGAGGAGTTCCCCTATACATGCGGAATCTGCCTAAGTGTAGGAACCCCCGTCCGAGAAGCCGGACACACCTGGGGGTTACCTTGGATATAGAACCATCTCAAATCACTTTTGTGCATTCCATGTGGACACACACAAGATTTGGGGCCATTCCCTTGATCCGATACTCGATTTCGATGAAACCCTAGTTACGGTGACCGCGCGGTCTACCCCTTTGATCTGCATCCCATCGGGGGTCCCCGGTGGGCATATGCCTCCATTTGAGCTTGGTTAGGTCATAGGTACATGGTAAAACAAGGATCATCCCATATGATCTCAAGTTTCTCTCCGGTTCAACTCCGAGGAGTTCCCCCTATACATGCGAGACTGCCTAAGTGTAGGAACCCCCTGTCCGAGAAGCCGGACACACACAGGGGGGTAGCCTTGGATATAGAACCATCTCAAATCACTTTTGTGCATTCCATGTGGACACACACAAGTTTTGGGACCATTCCCTAGATCCGATGCTCGATTTCCGACGAAACCCTAGTTACGTTGACCGCGCGGTCTACCCCTTTGATCGCATCCCATCGGGGGTCCCCGGTGGGCATATGGCTCCATTTGAGCTTGGTTAGGTCATAGGTACATTTGGAAACAAGGATCATCACATATGATCTCAAGTTTCTCTCCGGTTCAACTCCGAGGGAGTTCCCCTATACATGCGAGAATCCGCCTAAGTGTAGGAACCCCCTGTCCGAGAAGCCGGACACACCTGGGGAGTAGCCTTGGATATAGAACCATCTCAAATCACTTTTGTGCATTCCATGTCGACACACACAAGTTTTGGGGCCATTCCCTTGATCTGATACTCGATTTCCGATGAAACCCTAGTTACGTTGACCGCGCGGTCTACCCCTTTGATCGCATCCCATCGGGGGTCCCCGGTGGGCATATGCCTCCATTTGAGCTTGGTTAGGTCATAGGTACATGGTAAAACAAGGATCATCCCATATGATCTCAAGTTTCTCTCCGGTTCAACTCCGAGGAGTTCCCCCTATACATGCGAGAATCCGCCTAAGTGTAGGAACCCCCTGTCCGAGAAGCCGGACACACCTGGGGGGGTAGCCTTGGATATAGAACCATCTCAAATCACTTTTGTGCATTCCATGTGGACACACACAAGATTTGGGGCCATTCCCTTGATCTGATACTCGATTTCCGATGAAACCCTATTTCTGTTGACCGCGCGGTCTACCCCTTTGACTGCATCCCATCGGGGGTCCCCCGGTGGGCATATGCCTCCATTTGAGCTTGGTTAGGTCATAGGTACATGGTAAAACAAGGATCATCCCATATGATCTCAAGTTTCTCTCCGGTTCAACTCCGAGGGAGTTCCCCCTATACATGCGGGACTCTGCCTAAGTGTAGGAACCCCCTGTCCGAGAAGCCGGACACACCGGGGGGTAGCCTTGGATATAGAACCATCTCAAATCACTTTTGTGCATTCCATGTGGACACACACAAGTTTTGGGGCCATTCCCTAGATCCGATGCTCGATTTCCGATGAAACCCTAGTTACGTTGACCGCGCGGTCTACCCCTTTGACTCGCATCCCATCGGGGGTCCCCGGTGGGCATATGCCTCCATTTGAGCTTGGTTAGGTCATAGGTACATGTGGAAACAAGGATCATCACATATGATCCCAAGTTTCTCTCCGGTTCAACTCCGAGGAGTTCCCCTATACATGCGGGAATCTGCCTAAGTGTAGGAACCCCCTGTCCGAGAAGCCGGACACACCCGGGGGGTAGCCTTGGATATAAAACCATCTCAAATAACTTTTGTGCATTCCATGTGGACACACACAAGTTTTGGGGCCATTCCCTTGATCTGATGCTCGATTTCCGACGAAACCCTAGTTCTGTTGACCGCGCAGTCTACCCCTTTGATCGCATCCCATCGGGGTCCCCGGTGGGCATATGCCTCCATTTGAGCTTGGTTAGGTCATAGGTAAATTTGGAAACAAGGATCATCACATATGATCCCAAGTTTCTCTCCGGTTCAACTCCGAGGGAGTTCCCCCTATACATGCGAGATACGCCTAAGTGTAGGAACCCCCTGTCCGAGAAGCCGGACACACCGGGGAGTAGCCTTGGATATAAAACCATCTCAAATCACTTTTGTGCATTCCATGCGGACACACACAAGTTTTGGGGCCATTCCCTTGATCCGATGCTCGATTTCCGATGAAACCCTAGTTACGTTGACCGCGCGGTCTACCCCTTTGATCGCATCCCATCGGGGGTCCCCGGTGGGCATATGCCTCCATTTGAGCTTGGTTAGGTCATAGGTACATGTGGAAACATTTAGGATCATCACATATGATCCCAAGTTTCTCTCCGGTTCAACTCCGAGGAGTTCCCCCTATACACGCGAGATCCGCCTAAGTGTAGGAACCCCTGTCCGAGAAGCCGGACACACTGGGGGTAGCCTTGGATATAGAACCATCTCAAATCACTTTTGTGCATTCCATGTGGACACACACAAGTTTTGGGGCCATTCCCTTGATCCGATGCTCGATTTCCGATGAAACCCTTGTTACGTTGACCGCGCGGTCTACCCCTTTGACTCGCATCCCATCGGGGTCCCCGGTGGGCATATGCCTCCATTTGAGCTTGGTTAGGTCATAGGTACATGGTAAAACAAGGATCATCCCATATGATCTCAAGTTTCTCTCCGGTTCAACTCCGAGGGAGTTCCCCCTATACATGCGAGATCCGCCTAAGTGTAGGAACCCCCTGTCCGAGAAGCCGGACACACACGGGGAGTAGCCTTGGATATAGAACCATCTCAAATCACTTTTGTGCATTCCATGTGGACACACACAAGTTTTGGGACCATTCCCTAGATCCGATGCTCGATTTCCGACGAAACCCTAGTTCCGTTGACCGCGCGGTCTACCCCTTTGATCGCATCCCATCGGGGTCCTCCGGTGGGCATATGGCTCCATTTGAGCTTGGTTAAGTCATAGGTACATTTGGAAACAAGGATCATCACATATGATCTCAAGTTTCTCTCCGGTTCAACTCCGAGGAGTTCCCCCTATACATGCGGAATCCGCCTAAGTGTAGTAACCCCCTGTCCGAGAAGCCGGACACACCTGGGGGGGTAGCCTTGGATATAAAACCATCTCAAATCACTTTTTTGCATTCCATGTGGACACACACAAGTTTTGGGGCCATTCCCTACATCCGATGCTCGATTTCCGACGAAACCCTAGTTCTGTTGACCGCGCGGTCTACCCCTTTGACTGCATCCCATCGGGGTCCCCCGGTGGGCATATGCCTCCATTTGAGCTTGGTTAGGTCATAGGTACATGTGGAAACAAGGATCATCCCATATGATCTCAAGTTTCTCTCCGGTTCAACTCCGAGGGAGTTCCCCCTATACATGCGGGACTCCGCCTAAGTGTAGGAACCCCTGTCCGAGAAGCCGGACACACCTGGGGGGTAGCCTTGGATATAGAACCATCTCAAAACACTTTTGTGCATTCCATGTGGACACACACAAGTTTTGGGGCCATTCCCTAGAGCCGATGCTCGATTTCCGATGAAACCCTAGTTCTGTTGACCGCGCGGTCTACCCCTTTGACTGCATCCCATCGGGGGTCCCCCGGTGGGCATATGCCTCCATTTGAGCTTGGTTAGGTCATAGGTACATGTGGAAACAAGGATCATCACATATGATCTCAAGTTTCTCTCCGGTTCAACTCCGAGGGAGTTCCCCCCTATACATGCAGAATCTGCCTAAGTGTAGTAACCCCCTGTCCGAGAAGCCGGACACACCGGGGGGGTAGCCTTGGATATAAAACCATCTCAAATCACTTTTGTGCATTCCATGTGGACACACACAAGTTTTGGGGCCATTCCCTAGATCCGATGCTCGACATGGGGGGAGGATGATGAACGGTGGTCGTGGATCTTCACAACCACCGCTTCAGAGGACACCCCCAGCGAGGACGAAGATTTTGACTTCTCTGATTAATATGTGTGTGTGTCGAGTCCGTGTGTCTAGCGTTAAGTGCTTTCACTACTAGGGAAAGGCCCATTGCCGGCGCACCTAAAACGCCCATTGCCGGCGCACCACGAGCCCGCCGGTGCGAACGCGCCGGTGATAAAGGGACACTGCCGGCGCACCTGGTTGTTCGCCGGCGATATGTCAGCTACTGCCGGCGCACCACAGAGCTTCGCCGGCAAAGATTTATTCCACCGGCGCACAATCGGGTGCGCCGGCGATGGTGCATCCAGCACTGGCGCATGCCACGTGCGCCGGCAATGTGTCATGTAGGTGCGCCGGCAATTAATTCGAAAATTCTTTTTTCCAGCTTTTTTCCAGCATATTACAATACATATTTGACAGCAGTATATATTTACAACGCAGTTCATATTTATACGGTATTACATGCAATATGAGAAGCACATAGAGAGCCAAGTTTCATTTCGGTATCGGTACACAAATACGCAAGTCTCGTTTCGGAATGTGTTGATTCATACAACACATGTGCATATGCAACACCGAACGGCGAAGTTTCACAAAGTTAGAAGTCTTGGTACATAGTCGTCACAAGTATCGTCATACACCTCACAATGTAGGTCCTAACCTAAACTAGAATCACATAGAACATGACCAACATGGTCATGACCATCATCACGAAGGCCATGGTCTTCATCCGGTTCCTCCTCATGTCCCTCATCTCTCCCGCTAGATAACGGGCGTATCTTCCTTCCGCCTCCACCCTAGTGGGGTATCCCTTGTAGGCTGTTGCCGCTGAAACGGTGCACACTGTCTCCGACAGATCCTCCCGATCGTCGTAGACTCCAGGAACCCTCCCCTTGTACACGACATATGTCGTCGGCATCTCCATTCACAAGACAAGTAAAACGTTAGTACCAATGCAATGAACAAGTGCCAACTCAAATAAGAGACAAGTAGTATGAACTAAATAGCATGTGCCTCATACTTTGTTGGTCGAAATAAATAATAACATACGGGGATGGGGTCGGTGAGGCTAGGTAGGATGCACAATAGATTGATATTTGTGGCCATCACACCAAGCCTCACCGGCCCCACCCCGAGTGTACAAGTGACCGGAACATTTTAATCATCGGCCAATGCAATTAAGAAGTGCGAACTCAAATAGAAGACAAGTAGTACGAATTAAATAGCGTGCCTCATACTTTGTCGGTCGAAACAAATATTAACATCCAGGGATGGAGTCGGTGAGGCTAGGTAGGATGCACAATAGATTGATACTTGTGGCCGTCGCACCAAGGCTCACTGGCTCCACCCCGAGTGTACGATTGACCGAACATTCTAATCATCGGCGAACTCCAAATACGAGGCAAGTAGTGGTCGAGTAAATGCAAATAATTATTAAGCTATGTACGCCATAATCTTGAAATATATAGCAAAGTAAATGAAACTACGAGACACAGGTTCACATGCACATTCATACAACTAAATAAAAGCAACTAGTCGATTCTATGGGAATATATAACAATTATTACGATACGGAAGTTCAAGGACATATCGTTCAAGCTTTAGCAAGTGTTCCCGTCGTAGGATCGGGTTGTACGCCTAGGGGGAATGGACGGCAGCCCTCAAGCGAGTTGAACGGCCTCTCATCACGCGACATCTCCAAGCGGAGGTCTATCTCGTCATTAGGTGGTAGACCATAGCCGTAGAAGAACTCGCCGAGACCTATTGTTGACATCCTGCGGGATTATCGTGCAAATGAACCGCTGGATGCGACCCCAGATTCTTTCTAATCTCTCTATCGGGGACATCCGCCATGTTTGCAAACCTGTTTCCGAGATTATCCGGCAGCAACATGTCATCTGCGTACTTTATGTACTCCTCGCATCCGAAGGATGGCGTACCACGCGTCCATCCCATTGTCGGGCGTCGGTCGCACCGAGGGCAGGGAAGTTGGTTGTGTGGGTTAAGACGAAGCCTCCTCGGGATTTCCTCTCTACTTTGAGGGGGCCTGCCTTGTTGGCGAAGCCGGTGAGAGCATCATTGAGAAGGGCCCCGATGTGGGAGTAGTCTTTCTTGCGGTCCCTACCGAGTCAAGATAGACCGCATGCGCAGTGTTGCGGGTGCACGACGATGAGGGTGCGGAACTTGTCTCTGCGGAAAACACACGGATTAACCTTTGGAAATGCAAATGGAGATATAGGATAGAATGGTGATGGGGGACTAGCGAGTGATTACTTACTCGGGGAAGTAAGGGATGAGAATGGCGCCCTTCTTAATGTTCGCCGGCATGAAATCCTCGACCTGTCCGGGTGGCAATCGCGCGATCCCCGGGGTTGCGAGATGATGCTCTCCCGCATATAGAAGGGGTCCATGATCGCGATGGTCGGCGTCCCCTCCTTAACAATGCAGGGAAGACATGCTAAGAGCAACTAGGCGAACCACACTAAAGTGGAGCGCTTGCATGCGATAGATGCTGAAGATGTCGTTGAACCGGATGAAGCACAAGTCCGCGGGTACTTCTCGACGAAGTTCATGCCGGTTGGCACCTTCGCCACGAAGAGAGGGTAACCAGGATCTTTTGATTTGAGAAGAAGGTTCTCCCCATGCAAGACAGGTCTCATGCAAGCTCCTCATATCCGGGGTGAGTTTCTTCACGACATGCTCGGCAGCATCGGTTGACCCAAGTGATGCGAGAGGTCGCCAATTGTTTGGCAACTTGTCAAGGAGTGGGACCTTGTCCTTGGATTTGGCCACCGCCGCCTTGTCTTGGGCGTCCTTCTTATTTGCCCTCTTCCTCTTCTTGGGTTGTAGTGCTGGACCATCCATCGCCGTAGTGGCCGTAGCACGGAGTGTGTTTGGGCTCAACATATTTTTGACGGCGGCGGTGGCGACCTCCTCGGGATTTTCCTCCTCATCGGCCGTTTCTTGAGAATCGAACGACTTCTTGGAGCACACATATTTGAAGCCCGGCGCATCCTCATGGACAACTTGTGAAGACGTAGGAATATCCCATTGGAAGTTGTCACGTTCATATTCCTCGGCCTCACGGCGCGGTGGCTGTTGTGGTGGGGCGCCGACCTGCGGCGCAGCTGGCCGTTCTGGCCAGGGGCGATGACCACGGCGCGCCGCCGGCGCGTCGTGGAGGGACGCCGACATGTGGCGCCGCAAGGTGCTTGTCTTTGCTTGCCGTCGACCCCGAGTAGGTGTTGATCCGAATTAGGGTCTTCGGCCATAGCAGTACCCAACCCTTCGGTGAGGCCGAGATTCAACGGGCTAT
>NC_061509.1:258010252-258118868 GCF_022539505.1 Lolium rigidum
CCCGGTGGGCATATGGCTCCATTTGAGCTTGGTTAGGTCATAGGTACATGTGGAAACAAGGATCATCACATATGATCTCAAGTTTCTCTCCGGTTCAACTCCGAGGGATCGGTTCCCCCTATACATGCGGAATCTGCCTAAGTGTAGTAACCCCTCGTCCGAGAAGCCGGACACACCGGGGGGGTAGCCTTGGATATAAAACCATCTCAAATCACTTTTGTGCATTCCATGTGGACACACACAAGTTTTGGGGCCATTCCCTCAGATCCGATGCTCGACATGGGGGAGGATGATGAACGGTGGTCGTGGATCTTCACAACCACCGCTTGCGAGGACACCCCGGCGAGGACGAAGATTTTGACTTCTACGATTAATATGTGTGTGTGTCGAGTCCGTGTGTCTAGCGTTAAGTGCTTTGTTCGTGTGTGGGTGTAGTTCTTTAAATGTTTTGGTTTGTGTGTGGGTCTAGTTCTTTAAGTGCTTTGGTCCCTGTGTGGGTGTAGTTCTTTAAGTGTTTTGGTTCCTGTGTGTGGGTGTAGTTCTTTAAGTGTTTCGGTTCGTGTGTGGGTGCTAAGTTCTTAAATGTATCACTTTTGTGCATGCCATGCCATGTGGACATACACAAGTTTTGGGGCCATTCCACATACAGATCCTGGATTTTACCAAGTGCTAGCCCATGCATGCGGAAATCGTCAACGCCGGGTACATGCAAGGTTAGCCAAACCTTACATCACAATTGTACACATATGTTATGGGCATATGCAAGTTTTCCAGCGATTCGACGCTCCGATGGTCACGTATCTTGGAAAACCCTAGGGCGGGGACCCCGCAGATCTACCCCTATAGCTTTCTCCGTGCGAGGGTTTACCAATGGACTTTTTTACTTGTTTTCTTTGTTTAGGACATATGTACATGTAAACCATAGGTTGGGCATACTTTACCATAAAATAGGCTCCGTTTGAGCCGTGGCGGAGTTTCCACATACAGATCCTAGGGCGGGACCCCGCAGATCTACCCCTAGGGTAAGGGTTAGGGTTATAGTTAGGGTTAGCAATGTATGTGGAAACCCTAGGGTTAGGGTTAGGGTTAGAGTTAGAGTTAGGGTTAGAGTTAGCGTTAGCAATGTATGTGGAAACCCTAGGGTTAGGGTTAGGGTTAGGGTTAGAGTTAGGGTTAGAGTTAGGGTTAGGGAATTCTTAAAAAATAGAACCATTTTTTACATAATGCATACTAGTAAATAAATAATAGAAACATAATATAAAGTAATATGAGAGAGAGAAAAAAGAAAAAAAAATCTATATGCCGAGGGTGGCCGTCGGCATAGGGTGGCCGTGCCCTATGCCGAGGGTAGCCCTCGGCGTCTGTCTGACGCCGTGAGAGGGCGGTGACGGTGCGGGTGCGAGGGGAGGTGATGGAGACCTCTACGCCGAGGGCCAGGTAGACGCCGACGGCGGCCCTCGGCGTAGGAGCCTATACGCCGACGGTACCTAGACGCCGACGGTCGGCTTCCGGCGCTGCCCTGGCGAGGCCGTACGCCGACGGCCCCGATAAAATGCCCTCGGCGTAGGGTTTGGCCGTCGGCGTATAGGCCCATTCCTGTAGTGTTAGGCTATTACTGAAGAAATCTATGTTTCGCCATTGGGCGCGGTTTTTTGATCCCCGGTTTTAGTTAACCAGGAAATTCTATTTTTCTCAATTAACGAAAACTGCCCTTAGAAAAATGGGCGCGGAAAAATGAAAATAGTCAGGTTAGAAAGAAGAGTGGAAGTTCCAACTGTACTCATATTTTGCCTACAGGTACATCATGAATGTCTGGTCTTATGGGGAGAGGACGATGCAATAATTAGCAATAAACAAGCATACGTAAGTTGTTTGAGAACGCTTAAATGTCATACGTGGTCTCACGTGGAAGATATATGCATGCCATCATCGTAATGTGCTGTGTTGCTCCGCAGAGGTTGCAACAAGAGCTTCCAAATGCGACCCTGAGGCAGGTGCGTCAGTGTGGCCATCTTCCTCACGTCGAGAAGCCAAGGGAATCCGCAGCTCATGTGCTTGATTTCCTAGGAAATGAGAAAATGGACAAGGCAGAACATACTTCATCTATACTAGCGTATGTCAAACAAAATTGTCTACTGCCAGTTGCATCAGCGAAACTTGAATATCATTGCACTAATGTTGCATTCTCAAATGATCTGCAGGCGCGGTGAACAGAATCAGATCATTTAGTCATACTCATGTTCACGCTCGGTTCCAAGCTGCTGGACTTAGTCGAAGCGTTACGGCGATGCTAGCACTCCTAGCTACACTCTTCACTCTGCACCTCGAACAGCCGAGTGGATGCACTAGCGCACACAAGCTGGAGTGTTTATCCTAGGCCAGAACTTGGAGAACAGAGCCACAAATGTTAGCTGCCAATACCACTATGGATGTGATACAGTAATGACCTTACCAGAATCGGTTTTGCTAATTCTCGCTTGAATGAGAATCAGCTTAAAGCTCAATCAACCATTACCCTTTGATGTCGACGGACTTGGAGATTTGTGCTGGTCAGTTCTAGTTGGACCGTGGTTGCATATGAATATTTCGCTTGTATACCAACTAAAACTTTATTCGCATACTCGCTGTTATCTTTAAATGGAATTTTTTCTGCTTGCAACATGGTTCCGGCTGAATATTTTCAGTTGCACCAAATTACCAGCTTCAGCATTCCAACCTATTATAGACAGCTGCGACAGGTACCTAGCGGGGTGGCGCGCCACCCTCTTGTCCAAAGGGGGGAGGCTTGTACTCCTTTCCTCAGTTCTAGATGCCCTACCAACATATTTCATGTCGTCCTTCCTCGTTCCCATCTCCGTTCTAAAAAATATCGACGCTCGTCGTAGAGCTTTCTTCTGGGCTGCTGAAGAAACATGTACGGGATCTCAATGCCTCGTAGCGTGGGATAAGTTATGTGCTCCGACTACGCGAGGGGGTCTTGGCAAAAAAAAAATGCACAGAATGTTTGCCTTCTTTTGAAATTTTGTTTCAAATTCTTGCATTCACATGATCTACCTTGGAAACAATGGATACTATCCCAGTCACCAAATCCATATACTGCCTCAAACCCCTCCTACCTTAGCAAAATTATCTCCAAAAACTTGGACACACTCCTACAGATCACTACTTGCATTGTACAGAATGGTAAATCGGTACTTTTTTGGCATGACAAATGGCTCCTCCCAGAAACCCTAGCCACAGCCTACCCTGCCCTATACTCCCACCATACACAAACCCATGCATTGGTATGTGACATTATGCAAAATGATATTTCTGCTGGCCTTCGGTGTAGACTAACCAATGCAGCGTCCCAGCAACTTGCTTCTCTCTCTAATCTGCTGCAGGATGTACACCTCACCGATGAACAGGATACAAGAACGATGCTAGATGGATCGCCATTCTCCACCAAAGCAGCCTACAAGCAACTCCAAACCCAGCTCCAAGATCAAGACGCCTCACACATTTGGAGCTCCAAGGTGCCAAAAAAGATCAAGGTGTTTGGGTGGCTGCTTCACCTTGATAGGATCAACACAAGGGCAAACCTGCTGCACAAACACATCATCACATCGCAACAATGCCCGAGATGCCAAGCACCTGTCGATGACCGCTCACACATGTTCTTCTCCTGCCCAGCTTCCGCAGCGATATGGAGGCGGCTGTCCATATAGCACCAAATGCTCATACCTTCTCAGACATTTGGTCCACGCCGCTACCTCGCCACCTCCCCTCCTCAATATGGAACTCTGTCGCCCTCACTATTCTATGGAAGATTTGGGATGCAAGAAACGCCAAAGTGTTCCGAGCAGTTGATCAACCTGTGGAGACAACACTTAGGAACATTGTCTCAGACTTCACACTTTGGCCTCACCGCTTCAAGAAAGCGGAAATGAAGGTACACGCTGACCTGTGGCGTGACTACCTATCCCTCTGTAACCAACAAAACATTTCTTGATGCAATATATTCAGGTGGGGATCCTCTCCCCCCCGGTGAAAGCTTCAATTTTTTTTTTCAGTTGCACTATGATCACAACCGGAATTTTCTTTTCAATTGCGGGTGGCATCGTTCCAGTGAGAATTAAGCTTTTAAATGAGTGCTACAGGCAGCCCCACTTTAGTTTAATTAAGTTAGCAGGGTACCTGTTAAATAACCCTAGTCGCCATGTTATTTGTTCTAAACTAGCATGGTGGTCCTAGCAAATGGGCAAGGGCAGCGTTTAAGTGTCAAATATTTGTATGCCTCTATAGAAACTTTTGTTATATGCATTTAGAAATAAAATAGTTCGATCTATAGTGATAGAAATGTTGTGCTAAGTACAATATAACTTGTGCAGAAAACATCTTCAACTTGTGGGCAAATAATTACAAAGCTATGAGATCCAGATTCCATCAAAATTAAAGTGGCATGCATATCATTTGATACTTTCACCGAGCATTACATATTGTTGTTCTAGGCGGAGAAAATATGGCACGTGAAGTCGATCAAATTATATTGACATATATACCACCCAACACAATTCTCTCTCTCGCCCCTCCCTATAATTTAAACCATGATGAGCTTAGCCATGATTGCTCATTACCAAATCTAGCCAGGACAAGAGGATCGATTAGGGTACGTGCAAGTCGGGCAGTTAAGGGGGACACTAGCTAGGATATGTTTCTAGTCCGTTTTGGCAAATTCTCAGTTGATCCCAGTATGTTCGCTCATTCATTATTAGATAATTTAGATCCATCGCATGTCCATGTGCGCTAATATAAGATATTTTTAGTGCATTGCGCTAATATTAGATATGCTAGCAATTAGCAATAACTCCCTTCGTGGGTTCTCCAACTGATTTTGGGACCTGGGGTTAGCCGGTGGGCGAATCAAGTTAGGATGAGAGGATCGATTACGGCACGTGCAACTCAGGTACTTAAGGGAGGTTGTAGGGTCCATTTTTAGTCCCTTTTGCCAAATTCTCGGTTCATCCTAGTATTTTCCTTTGAGCGGCCTTCTTTCCAGTTGTCGGGCTATACACCAATTTTTCGGACATGTAAATATAGGGGAAATCCAACGCTAAAGATAGGATACATGTTTTCGTTATATCACGTTGTCTCACCTTCTTTCCATTCAAAGGGCCATATACCAACTTTTGCAGGCGTGAATATTGGGGACATCCGGTGTTAATGATGGGCTCTATTTTTCCGTCGATCGCTAGCATCATGCGTAGGAAAGACGAGCGCCTAGCTATTTTCGCTACCAATAGAGTAAGACCATGCGTTGCTAGCTAAGTTAATGTGCTTGCCTAAAAGGAGATTTTGTTCTTTTTTTTTCATTTAAGCGCATGTCCATGTAGCTACACTAGTTGTGTTGGCTATTTTTCAAGGACTAGACCATTTTCCACATAGTGTGTTGAGTGATGAACAAGATCTTATTAGAAACTAGCCAACGTAACTTGATGTTTCTATGCGGTGCAAATAAATCAATGTGGCTGCCTTATTTTAGAAGGGTCTGAAATGCTTGAAAGTTATCCAAAGGATGGATGTCTAGGCAAAAAAAGCAGACGCCGAGGCCAGAAGGATGAATGCCGAGGTCAAGATTTGGGCAGAGGACACAAGGATCATGCTGGCCAACTTGAGCAATATGGACGATAACATCAGGGTCTGGTTCATGAAGAAGCGCACCGAAATCCGCGCGTGAGACGCCTGATCTGTGGCGCCAGTGTCAACCACCATGGCCTTTTTTGGACTATATTTGATGTTATGGTCATGTTTGGGCACCTTTTGGACTATATATTATGTCATACCTTGTGTACAATGTGATGAACTTATTTGAGACCTCAATTTGAGCTAATATAATGGTCATATGTTCATGCTATTTGTTTGTTTCTCCTATTTTTTGATATTGTAGAAAAAAATAGCCCGCGGCCAATATGCGTCGGCCCGCTGGAGACACCCCAACGCAAACGGACGCATAATTATTTTCGCGTTCGCGGGCAAATGCAAATGGATGCGCGCGGATATTTTGAGCGTCCAAAATGCATTGGCTCGCTGATGCCCTTACAACCAAAGATAGGGGAAGAATATCCAGTTGAGGGATTGGGGTGGAGAATTCCCTCGAGTTATTATCAGGTTCCCAGAGTCTTCCGTCCGGTAACATTGTCTGTTTTCAGTGGGGGTGGGAGGTAACAAATTTAGTTGGTTTGTAATATGTTTACACGGTATGAGCTTATGGGAAAACCTAAGGGAAACCAAAAATGTTTAAGGGAATCAGTTAACAACGTAATTGGATACCAGGTGGTTCAAAATATTACTTTTTATGGACTTCTACATAGAACTGGAGCAATAGGTGAATTTACTTTTGAATGGGACAGGAATATGTGATGCAACAGTATATTATTCGGACTCATACCAAATCTTACAACGATATTTATCTCAAAAGACGCTCTCTGATGTTCAGGCTAAACCACCTGATTCCCCCTTTTGGAAGGGACTGATGCATGTGAAAGATGATTTCTTTGCTCGAGGTCACTTTAATTTAGGTGATGGTTCGGCTATTAGATTCTGGGAGGATGTTTGGTTGGGTGATACTACTTCAGTGCAGCAGTACCCATCTTTATGTCACATTGTACAACATAGAAATGTCTTGGTTGCGGATGTGTTAGCTTAGGCACCTCTGAACATTCAGTTTAGAAGAGTGTTAAATGGAAACAAATGGATGGCCTGGCTGCATTTATGTAGACACTTACTGACAATTAATCTTGATGATGAACCAGATAATTTTGTTTGGATCTTACAACCTCAGGAATATTCACTATTAAGTCTATATATGAAGATTTGATGAATGACCACACTCCTTTTCTGCGGAAATATTTATGGAAGCTAAAGATCCCTCTCAAGATAAAAAAAAATTATGTGGTTTCTCAATAACAAAGTGTTGTTAACCAAAGATAATCTTGCAAAAAGAAATTAGAAAGGGTGTATGACGTGTTGTTTTTGTGGTGCACGAGAATCAATTGAACACCTCTTTTTAGCTTGTCCTTTTGCAAAATTACTGTGGCGCATGATTTACTTCGCATTTGATATCCCACCTCCAAATAATATTACTAATATGTTTGGTAATTAGTTGAATGAAGTTGACAAAAAAGTAAAAGATCGGATACGCATTGGTGTGTCAGCCTTGTGCTGGTCAATTTGGAGGTGCCGAAATAATATTGTGTTTAACAAATCAAGTTCTTTCAATATTTTGCAGGTTATTCATATGGTGGTCCACTGGGTGCAGCTCTGGGCGTTACTTCTACCTCAATACCAGCGGGAGTTTATGGATACTCGATGCAACCATCTCCAGACGGTTGCTCAGAATATATTGTCCCGGGCTGGATGATGTCACACTAGTCGACTACAGGATGCTTAGTTGGCTTTGTTTTCGGTTTTTGATGTTCCGCTGGTTGATATATGTATCGACTATGAGCGATTCATGACTCTTATATTAAATACTATTATGCTTTGAGACTTATTAATAAAGGTCATGTGCATCAGCATGATGCAGAGACTGGGGTATTTTCCCCTTTTCGAAAAAAATGTGACCATGAAAGGAAAATAAACATCTACTCGGTAGACTGGGTCATCTTGGTTCCTCCACCAATATCTAAGTAAAACTACAGATCCACCATAGAAGTCATGTTCCTTTTAGTTATAGTATAGATATAGATTGTGTCCCTGCAAGATAGGGTAGTACATCCTAGAAAGTAAAATACAACTGGTCTTGTCAACCATCAATGCTCAATCGGTTGTCGGTTCAGCCTGATTTGGACAGAAGAACAGTTTGCCTTTGCAATCACAAAGCCGACATTTAAAAACACTTATCTACTAGTATGACTGATGTGAACCATGGTATACATCCATATGGCTACTGCATAACTAGTTAACTACCTCGAAGGAGGATGTGATTTCTCATGACGATGAAGAGTTGATCTATTAATTCTTTGCCACTGTTTGGATTTTCCATATTATGGAGGAATACATGAATTTACATTTGAACGAACAGGAACAAGTGATATAATCATATTTGCATTTTCTTGAGGAAAAGGTAGTGAGGATGTAACATTATATTCTTTTGGCCCATGTACTCGTACTTTGGAAGGCTTACAACGATAGGTGCGCACATGCGATCATGAAGAAGGGGGAAACAAAATGGGGCAAGCGGGTTAAGGTAAAACACACCCAAGAAAGAGGGAGCAATACAAAATACTTCCACCTTATAAAAAATGGGAAACATAGAAAGAATAAAATATTTCAATTAGAGTAAGACGAAGGAGCCATGCATAGTGGGGGAGAGGAGAACCTAAAGGTCTATATTTTCGAATATTATAAGCAACTATTTGGGACGTCAGTTCGCAGTAATTTCTCTCTTGATGATGATAATAACCAAGATATACCACACCTTTCTAGTGTTAAAAGTGATACCCTCACATCAAATTTCTGTGAGAAAATAGAGGTTTTTTAGGCTATCTCTCAACCAGAACATAACAAACCTCCTGGACTAGACGTGTTCCCAGAGAAGTTTTAGATTTCTGGGATATATCGAAGGATGAGTTGATGACATTATTTGTTCACTTCAATACAATCATAGAGCTTACCTTGTTCAAGTTGAACTTTGGGGTATTTACTCTCCTACCGAAAAGAGAATATTGTACAAATACAAAAATATAGACCATTATGTCTTGTTAATGTGAGATTTAAATTTTTGCCAAGGTCGCAACTGATTACGAGCTTAGCTCATATGGTGGTTAATCCTATACATGCAGCCTTCATGCATGTGAGGTATATTCTGGAAGGAATGGTCGTATTACATGAAACAATCCATGAATTTCATACGAAGAAAATAGATGTTGTTATTTTCAAGATAGACTTTGAGAAGGATTATGATAAAGTTAAGTGACCATTATTGCAGCAAGTGATGTGCATAAAAGGCCGGCTTTGATCCTCGCTCGTGAGAAGGATTATTAATATGTTTGTGAATTGGCTAAATGGAATGGAGAAGATAAATAAAGCTAAAATATGCATTCATCCCTATATTGGTCTATTTGGATATGTAGAAACAACATTGTTTTTTAACAAGATGAGAGATACACAAAATTTACAGGTTATCCCTCTGACTACTCACTGGATTCAACTTTTGTCTTTCCTACTCCCGGCGAATCAGTGGGAGTCTATGGCTTCTAGATGCATCCCGATGCAGATTGTTACTCATGTTATTTACAACCAGGTTCGATGGTGGCATACTAGGTGAAATCGACATGGATAGATACTTAATGGCTATTTTGTTTAAATTGTTGATTCAGCATCAAGCCTACGTGATATGTGATTTGTAATAAACTGAATTTTGGACCATCATAATAAAAAGGTAAAAAGGGTTGCGAGCATCATATGATGTAGATGCCAGGATGCTTATCCCCCATTTCAAAAGAAATGTGACCACGAAAGAAGAAGAAATAAATACTTGTAATAGACTGGATCTTCTCCACTTCTCCTTCTCATAGAGGATGCTACAATATCTAGGAAATCCCCTAGATCCACCATAGAAGTCTTGTTTCTTTCAATTAGAGTACAGACCGTGACTTTACAAGATAGGGTTGTACATACTGGAAAGTAAAATACAAGCTGATAGGGTAGTACATACTAGTACTAGATAGTAAAATACAACAGGTCTAGTCGGTTGTCAATGCTTACTCATTTGTTGGTTAAGCTCGATTGGGACAGGAGATTTGTTTGCCCTCGCAATGACGAAAACGACAATTCGAAACACTTGTCTACTAGTAGGACTAATGTGAACAATGGTTTACATCGAGATGGCTACCACATGACTGCCACGAAGGAGCTTGTAATTTTTTATGGAGACGGGGGGAGTCTCTACTAATTCATTATTATTTTTTTATTTTTGGGTATAGGGCTATTTCTTTAGGTGATAAAATTTATATGGAGATGGTAATAAAATTTAGCTATATGTTACAGCTTTAAATTATTATAATATCATTGAATATAGACAAACCTTTTACACAATATTAAAATAGTAGCTCGCTTGGACTAAGCTTCTAGTTAGTTATGACAGTTAAGTATGCTAATAACTTACTGCCTCCATTCCAATGGTTAAGGCTTATATTTTTTTGGAAAAGTCAAAGCAAGTAAAGTTTGACCAAAATTTTAGAATAATTTATCAATAAATATGATGTTTTGTAGATAGCACATGAAAATATATTTCATTATCTATCTAATAATATTAATTTTGTATTTGACATGTTAATGATTTTTTATAAAAACTTAGTCAAACTTAACATAGTTTGATTTTCTGAAAAAAAAAATAGGCCTTAAGCCTTGGGATGGAGGTAGTAGGAAGTAGGATATGTACAACGTTTAAGAAATTAAGGTAGTGTTTGACACTTTGTATCATGCATGTATATGTTCTATGACACTTAGTATAAATAACATACACGGTAATCTGTTCGTAAGTAGTTTTATTTTAGCCATCATTATTTTAAGTGTAAAATAGTTACCCGACTGAATAGGGTGTTGAATGACGAACTATCACATTCACTTTTGATTCTCTTTCTCACACTGTTTCGAAAAAAGAAGATGACGAATTCTAAGTGTCGTCATTACATGCATAATCGCGCGTGCGCGGGCACGTATTCTAGCGTCTAAATTGTAACCACTGCCCTCCATCAGAAATGGTAACCATTGCCCTCCATCCGCAGACTACCACTCGACGCAACCGTCCAAAGAGTTGCGCAAGACGAATTCGAGTGGAACTCATCTGCCTACCACTGGTAAAGGACGGATGTTGTCTGCATCGGTGAGTTTGTGCTGTTATTTGGCACTAGCCGTTAAATTTTTTAGATTCGATGCGTGTCATCGACACCAAGCGACACTCTTGAATGGTAACGGCAGCGTATGTCAAGTCGCTAGTATATATAATCGCGCGTGTGTAGGCAAGTATTCTAGCACCTAAATGGTAACCACTGCCCTCCATCGGACTACCACTCGACGCAACCGTCCAAAGAGTTGCGCAAGACGAATTCGAGTGGAACTCATCTGCCTACCTAGTAAAGGACGGATGCTGTCTGCATCAGTGAGTTTGTGCTATCATTTGGCCGTTAAAACTTTTAGATTCGATGCGTGTCATCGACACCAAGGGACACTCTTGAATGGTAGCTGCCTAACTTTCGTGACAGATCATAGTCGCAATATCGATCAAAGCAATTTGGATAGGAACTTGTGATCCCGACCGACGGGCACCGTGTTGGACTGTGCTGGCGAACAGGTGGCACAAACACGGCAGTTTACATATTTCTTCCGTCTATAAAAATGATGTCTTATAAAAGACCAGTTCTCGTTGAAGCATTTTCTTGGATTATGGGCTGTTGGAACTCTTATTGGGACTACTCTTGATGTGGATTTATATACCCTCCGTAGCCAGGGGATTGTTCGTATTTTGGTGGCTATGCGGGACGTGGCTGCGCTCTCGAGGGATAATCGTGGCTATTTGGAGGTCATTGCTTTGCTACACCTTAATGGCTACAGGTTTTGGTTCCGAAAAGAGGCGGTGGGTTTCGAACCCGACACTCGTTTTCGGCCTTTTTTCTGGAAAGATGGAGAGGATAATGATGGATCCCACGGTCTTGAGGAGAAGAGGCTTGAGGAGGGGTCAGCGGAGATTGCTCCAGGGGCGGCTAATATGGAGGTGGATAACCATTCTTATGCGCAGCCTACAGGAGCTTCTTCGGCGACAGGCGCTCAGATGGCACTTACTCCTTTTAATCATTCGCCCGTGACTGCTAGAGGAAAGGAGATTGTGGCGAGGGCGCGGTCGGAGACTCCGTATTTGGTTGCTTCATCACCTCGGACGACTCGGTCTCCTTCCCCGTCTCGTGTTCGAGCTTTTATGCAGGGGCGTACCAGGCCATCTTCGTCACCTTCGTCGAGTCTCGCGCCGCCGGCCTCGAGGGCAGCACCATCTCCTCTCCAGTCTTCGGCCTTGAGGGAGGTGGAGGAGGAGCAGTCTTCTTCGACGCCGAGTGGAGGTGGCGGGGCGCGAGGGGTCGCGGACACGCTCGTCTCCGAGCCACGCGTGCCCGCTACCGCCGTGTTGCCCGCGCTTAGGGCGAGGAGCGCCCATGACGCGGTGGCCACGCTGGTGCCACCTGCCGCGGACGTGCCATGTGCCTCCGATGCGCCGCGGGTGGCAGTCTCGCCTCTACGGCCAGAGGAGCTGGCGGAGGCGGGGCGTGCAACGCCGACGTCGTCTGCCGTCGGCATGCAGCGGCCCTCGGGCTCACGCTCGGAGGCAGCGCCGCCTCCACGGGCGGAGGGGTCGGCGGGGATGGGGCGTGGCCTTGATCCTTTGGGATCGGCTGTGGCCCTTGCCCCACCCTCGGTGGACGCGCAGCAGCGCGGTGCAGTGGCTTTCGTCGCCGGGCAGCGGGTCTCGGACGCTCCGCGGGCTGCGGCTCCGTCTCCACAGGCGGTGGGTATGGCGGGGCTGGGGTGTGGCCTGGACCCTTCGGGGTCGGCTGATACCCCGGCGTCTACGCCTTCTTCACCGGCAGCTGGTGGGGTGTCGAGGCCAGGGTCGGTGCGGGGGCTTCATCGCCGATCACCCCTGCATCACCTACCTCTTCACCCACTTCGTCGCTCGCTCCTGCTTCGCCCACTCCTTCACCGCGCTCGAGCTCTTCTTCACCGGTCCCCGTCTCGCAGCTTCCTCCACCTACCGTCCCTCCTCCGGTCGTTCAGCCGACGTTGAGGAGGAGTGGGAGGTATGCGCTTACGGTGGACGGGGCGGGTCCTACAGATGAGGACGCCATGCAGAGAGCTATGCGACGCAAGGCGGAGAAGAATCTGGACATGGCAGGTACGAGACAAGCATCCCAGTCTTTCACTTCTTTTTCAAATACTCGTATTTCTTCTAATTTGATTAGTTTAGGAGTTTCGTTGGGTACTAGGCCTGACGAGGTTTCGGTTTCTGCCAATGTGTTGAGACAGACGGAGCTTGACCGTTTAACGGTTGCTCCGAATGACTCCACTCGGCATGAGACTCCAGTTGATGACGATGATGGAGCGGATGACATCTTAGATGGTCAGCTCCTCTCGTCTATTATTGGTAATCTTACAGAGGTCGATTTGGAACATGCGGAGCTCAGTTCAATCTATGATCTAAAAGCTTCTGCACGTGGTTCTAGATCGTCCGCTGGTAAGAAGTCTCGTAGATATGGCAAAAATACTAAATCTACAAAAGTTTCTCGATGATTGGCATGTTTCGGAATAGCAGAGGTCTTGGAGACTTGGCTAAGCATTCTCATATTGCCGATGGTTGTAGAGATTACGATTTAGATTTTATTGCAATATCGGAGACGGGTAGACGGAAATTCTCACAAAGTTTCCTCGACCGATTATCAGGCGGGATTAACTTTCAGTGGTTTTCTCGTCCGCCTCGTGGTAGGTCTGGGGGCATTTTACTTGGCGTCCGCATAGACACAATGACTGTTCTTGCTAGTTCAAATGGAGAGTATCACATCAAACTCGATATCCAGAACAAAGCAGACGGTTTCATTTGGAGTCTGGTTGCTGTGTATGGTGCTGCCCAAGACGCTTTTAAGGCTGACTTTTTACGTGAGTTGGTAAATCTCGCAAAGGATAATCCGTATCCGATTTTAATCGGAGGGGATTTCAATTTGCTGAGATTTCCTCATGAGAAGAGCAAAGGCCCTTTCGTTGGACATTGGCCTTTCTTGTTTAATGCTGTCATTGATAGCTTAGATTTAAGAGAGGTATTCATGTCCGGTCGACAGTTTACTTGGGCCAACAGCTTGCCTGAGCCCACATACGAGAAACTAGATCGTGTGTTGATGGATACCGAATGGGAGAATCAATATCCTATGGTGTCCGTCCGCGCTCTAGAACGTATTGAAAAATTGTCTGACCATGCTCCTATCCTTCTAACCACGGGGAATCCGCGACCTGTTTGTAAACGGCCGTTCAAATTTGAACTAGGTTGGTTACAACGAGATGGATTTCATGAGATGGTTAAGAGGGTTTGGGAAAGACCAGTCGGGGGCAACAATCCGATTTCGAGATGGAATAACAAAATGCGCGCTATGCGTAAACATCTCGCGGGTTGGGCTGCCCATACGGCTGGTATTCTTAAAAAAGAAAAGCTTCACCTTTCAAAAGTGATCGATGATCTAGAGGCCCTAGCGGAAGTGCGACCGTTATCCACGCAAGAGATTGACCTTAAGAATCAATCCAATGCGCAGATGGCGAGCCTTCTTCGCGAAGAGGAACTCAAATGGTATCAACGATCCAAGGCCCAATTCATTTTGCAAGGGGATTCGAATACACGATATTTTCATGGCTTAGCCAATGGAAGACATCGGAAAAAACGTATTCATTCTCTTATCCAAGATGAAGGGGTCATTGAAGGGCACGAGCAACTCAAATCATACATCACTAATTATTATAAGGATCTGTTTGGACCTCCGGAGGAAAGTTCTTTCTCCCTTAATGAGAGCCGAACGGAAGATATACCTCAAGTTTCTCCAGAAGAAAATGGTCTCTTAACCGCACCTTATTCTGAGGATGAGGTTAAGAAGGCAATTTTCCAGATGGAATGTAATAAAGCACCGGGTCCAGATGGCTTCCCAGCGGAGTTTTACCAAACTTTCTGGGATACTATTAAATTGGATCTTCTAGATTTGTTCAGTGATCTTCACACAGGACAACTAGAACTATTTCGTCTAAATTTTGGTGAAGTAATTTTGTTACCGAAGGTTAATGAGGCGAAAGGATTCAACAATATAGACCTATTTGCCTCTTAAACGTCAGTTTCAAGATTTTCACGAAAGTGGCCACCATTAGACTTAATACGGTTGCGGATCATGTTGTCCAACCTTCTCAGACTGCTTTCATGCAAGGAAGGAACATTCTTGATGGAGTGGCAGTTCTGCATGAGACGGTACATGAGATGCATTCCAAAAAACTTAATGGGGTTATTTTAAAATTAGATTTTGAAAAGGCTTATGATAAGGTCAAATGGTCTTTCCTACAACAGACACTCAGGATGAAAGGTTTTTCTCCTGAGTGGCGTGCTCTTATTCACGATTTTGTGTATGGAGGTAGCGTGGCAATTAGGGTCAATGATGACACCGGCCACTATTTCCAAACACGCAAAGGGTTACGCCAAGGAGATCCGCTATCACCAATGTTATTCAACATTGTAGCAGATATGCTGGCAATACTCATAGAGCGCGCCAAGTCTGATGGTCAGATTGAGGGTGTGATCCCACATTTGGTTGATGGGGGTCTATCTATCCTTCAATACGCCGATGACACAATTCTTTTTATGGATCATGATCTCGAAAAAGCTCGTAATCTCAAATTAATTTTAGCAGCTTTCGAGCAGTTGTCGGGATTGAAAATTAACTTCCATAAAAGTGAATTGTTCTGTTTCGGTGATGCCCAAAACGATATGACTCAATATACAGAGTTGTTTGGTTGCGGGCAAGGCCATTTTCCTATTCGGTATTTGGGTATTCCGATTCACTATCGGAGACTTACACTTGCTGAATGGAAGATTGTGGAAGAAAGATTACGAAACGCCTTAGTAGTTGGAAAGGTAAATTGTTGTCCCTAGGAGGAAGATTGGTACTCATTAACTCGGTACTAACTAATATGGTACTGTATATGTTATCATTCTTTCTTCGCACGAAAGGAATTCTGCATAAACTCGATTATTATCGATCCAGATTCTTTTGGCAAGGGGACAGCGAGAAAAAGAAATATCGATTGGTTAAATGGAGTATAGTGTGTAGTCCTAAAGATCAAGGCGGACTTGGAATTCATGACCTGGAGGTTAAGAATTCTGCTCTGCTAGGTAAATGGCTTTTTAAGCTTCTTACTGAGAATGGGACTTGGCAAACTATTCTTCGGAGAAAGTATATTGGCTCGAAGACGCTCTCCCAAGTGGTTTGAAAACCCGGGGACTCTCACTTCTGGGCTGGTCTCATGGCGACGAAAAATATTTTCTTTCGTCATGGTACTTTTTCTATTAAGAATGGAGCACAGATACGTTCCTGGGAAGATGTTTGGCTGGACAATGCTTCCCTGAGTGAACAATATCCTGCTTTGTATAGTATTGTTCGTCGCAAAGGTGATACCATTGCTACCGTTATGGCTACCTCACCACCGAATGTGTCGTTCAGAAGGGTTTTACTTGGACAAAGGCTAACAGCATGGAATACTCTAGTTCAACGATTGGGTGATATTCATTTATCTCCAGAACCGGATGAATTTAGATGGAATCTTCATGTAGATGGCTCTTTCTCAGTCAAATCTCTATACAATGCAATCCTTCATTCTGATTTACCAGTTGATAATAATAAGAAAATTTGGAAGATGAAGATACCATTAAAAATAAAGATTTTTGGATGGTACCTTCGTCGAGGAGTTATTCTCACTAAAGATAATCTTGTTAAGCGGAATTGGCACGGAAGTTCGCGGTGTGTTTTCTGTCATCATGATGAAACCATCAAACACCTATTCTTCCAGTGCGGTTTTGCGAAATCTATATGGTCGATCATCCAAGTAGCGTCTACCCTGTATCCCCGACTAGTGTGGCAAATGTCTTTAGCAATTGGCTTCACGGTGTTGATTCAAGGTTTAAGTTGCTTCTTAGGGTGGGGGCGCTAGCGATTATCCGGGCGCTATGGCTAAGTAGAAATGACAAGATTTTTAACGATAAAAACTGTTCTTTGTTGCGGGTCATCTACGGATGTACGGGTATTCTCCGTTCATGGTTACCTCTTCAGCGGGTGGAGAATCGAGACCTATTTACGGAGGTCTGTACACGGTTGGAGGCTACGGCGAGGGATACTTTTTCCCTACATGGGTGGCAGCATAGTCTACGGATTGCAGCTCCACCCTCTCCTTAGGCGCTCTACAGTTCATCGTTTCGAGATGTATTTCGCTTTTTTTATGTTTTGTTCGTTCTGGAGACTTGAACAGCTGTGTGCATCCTGGTTATGCAGAGGCTGGATGTAATTGCTTTTCACAAAGTAATAAAGCATCCTTTATCGAAAAAATAAAAGACCAGTTCTAAATCCAAGCTCATACACTCCTGGTTGAATAAAAAGATATAAAATAGAGCAAACAAATTCAAAAAAAATCTTAAATTTGTGTGCCATGAATATGAACAAGTATTCTAATTGCACTACAAAAATTTCCGAGAAAAGACATATGTAGTGGTATGTGCAAAATAAAATAAAATACGGTGTTGTTTGAAACATCTAGATTTGTTGCTTACATCACTCCGATTTATCTTTTTTTACACTGGCCACATACATATGTCTTTTCTCGAAGATTTTTGGCCGGTGTGCAGTAACATTTGTTCATGTTCATTGTACAAAATTTTAAGGATTTTTGAATTTATTTGGTATTTTCTCGAATTTGTTATTCAACCAGCGACACATATGAGTTCGGGTTCAGTAGCGCGCTAGTATATAGTTACATCCAAATCTAAATAAATCTAAGATATTTTTATGGACAAAAGGTAATAGTACTGTTGGGTTACAATCGTACTGGCACATGATGAGAGAAGAAGATGAAAGGCGTGAGACCTCTTGGAACCCGCATCTATACCAAATTCCAAGCAGTACAGCAAGCGAGAGTAGATCTACGCCATAGGAGCGTGACATGAGAGGCGTCTGTCGTCAAGTGCAACATTAGCTCGTAAGAGATAGCGTCGCCATCACCATCGAGTTTTTTTATTTGGAGCCGCCCGCACTTCGTGTCGACCGACCGGGAGTCCAGGACATGGACGCCCGATTGCACGAATTGCTCAGAGCATCTCCAGACGGAGAAGGCCCCAGGACCCTTTTTTTTATCTGAATGTACGAAAACGATCCAGTCACGTCTCCGGCTCCTCGTTTTCGTCAGGATTACTTTTATCCGTTCGGGGAACCCAGACCATTTCCGGAGAGCGCTCGGGGACTCCGGAAGAGAGAAAAGCGCGGGAACCGTCTGGTGGCCCCGACCTATCGGCGACAAAGGCCTGGGTTTCGGGGGAAATTTGTAATTCTACGGCAATACCCTCGTCGAACAAAAGATTTGAACAAACTCAAGTGGTGCAACGTAGATAAATTATATATAAAATTTCGAATAAACATAAAAACTACATATAAAAACTTTAAAACAAACTTAAACTACTTCTTCTTCCTAGATGGTCCCGCCTCATCGTCGTGGCGGCGACGCTTCCGGCTCGTCACCTCCTCGTCGGAGGAAGTTGAGTCCTCATCGTCGTCGAAGGTGGTCGCCGGCTGCGTCTTCGCCTTCGCCTTCGCCCGGCCGCCGCGTCCTCAGCCTCTTCCTCCTCTTCCTCCTCCTCCTCCTCCTCCTCGGCCTGCTCCTCGGCCTCTTCGTCCTCCTCCTCATCGTCATCTCATTCGTCCTCGCTGGCCGACGGCGGGGAATCGTCGCTGCTGGACGATGTAGCTCGATCCCACCAATGGCGCCATCCAGGCGGCTTCCCCTCGCTGTTGTTGTCTGATGGCCAAGAGAGATCGCTCATGGTTGACAGAGGATGGTGAGGAGAGAATAGATGAATGGCGTCAGCCGTCGAAAACCGTATATGTAGGTCTATCGACGAAGAGAGCGGCGGTTGCTATTCCGCAGAGTTCGTGCTCCATTACGGTTCTCGCGTCGAGGCCACTTCGACCATTCCCGACGAGGCATTTGGGCTCCCCAGACCACTTCGCGGACCATTACGGCGGTTCAATGCGTCGAGAGCACTCCGACGGTTGCCCTTCCCGACGAATGCACCGTCACTATGCACGAGGTGGGTGAGCGTCAGAAGGCGACCATGGGCACGCCGCTGGGAAATGGGCCTCCCAGGCCAAAAAAAAATACATCCATCCGGCGCTAAATAGCGCCGGATTTCGGCCTGGGGAGCCCCAATGACTGGGATGCTCTCAAGCATATTTTACTAGTACACAAATGGCTGGTTGAAAATTAAATTACTGTAAAAAATGGATGGATCTAAATGAAACATACTTTATATTTTTTTTAGACTTTGGAAAAAAAGTGTACTAGAGAGGTGATGCTCCACAAATATGCAAAATTGCAAGTTCAAATAAAAACGAATTGTAATGGGGATATCCTGGCATTCAGAGTTTACATATTCATAGGGGTCACTTATAGCAACGACATGAATAAGCCATAGAAAGAAATAATACAAAGCAAACTCCAAGAATCGTGTATCCTGTTGAAACGTTGTCTGCCGCTCAAGTTGAAGATAGCCCGTACAACCACTATCAATCGAGTGCATTCGTAATCTATTTAATCCTGCTGGTAGAAGGTAGAACTGTGTGTTGATACAGTATGTAGCCTTATCGATAACTTGCAAAAATTGAGCACGACTAGCTTTGTTAAAGATAACACATGTACAATTTCGACAATTCAACATTGCCCAAAGTAAACCATAAACTCCCACACCAATCCAAGCTATAATTTTATTTATCGATTACATTTAACCAAGTAGCAATTTTTTTATTGGTTGGGGCTGACATATTCAAAATAAAATAAACCACTCTCCAAATTAGTTTAGCAAATGGGCAACGTATAAACAAATGTTCCACCAACTCCTCTGAGTTACAAATTAAAGCGCATTCTGTACACCTTGTTCATTTTCTTTTTGCCAAATTGGTTTTTGTAAGAACTCTTATGTTTAGGAACCACATGAAAATTCTAAGTTTCAGTGGTACCTTTAGTTTTCACAAGTATTTCTTCAAGAAGCAGGTATGGTCATTCATATAATCAGCATACAAAGACTTCACCGAAAAAATCCCTTACGCCGTTAAGTGCCATGAAAATCTATCTGGTTCATCAGTGAGCTGCACCCCCATCAAACGTTCAACCAAGTTCAGCCACTCTTCCCATTTGTCATCTCTCAATACTCGTCTAAATCTAATATTCAATGGTGTTTGAATCATCACATCAGCCACACTCACATTTTTGTGTTGCATAATACTCCTCCATCCCAAATCTCAAGGCTTATATATTTTGAAAAGTTAAACCAAGTAAAGTTTGATCAAAATTTTAGAAAAAACTATCAGCAAATACAATATTTTGTAGATACCATACGAAAATATATTTCATTATCTATTTGATGATATTAGTTTTGTATTTTGCATGTTAATGATTTTTGGTAAAAGGTTAGTCAAACTTGACATAGTTTGACTTCCTAAAATAATATAAGCCTTAAGATTTGAGACGAAGGTAGTATTATATAATGATGGATACTAAGTAGTTGTAGTATTTGACCAAGCCATGAGTCCTCCTAAAACCGTGTGGTCTGTCCATCACCAATGATAAAAGAAATACGATGGAAGAACTATTCCTTCCCATGCATTATCCCTTTCAAAATGGAGAATTCGTAGGTCTTGCTTGGACTTGGATAGAGATTTTCTTCTAAGATACTTATTATGTAGCAGCTTCTGCCCCATTTCATCAAAACTTAAAAAGCCATGTGTTTAATAAGCATATATTTTTTATATCTAGAATCTCAATACCCAACCCCCCTGATCCTTTGGGCAACAAATACTACATTTCGTTAAACAATAGTTCTTTTTTTTTGATCATTTTGTCAGAAAAAGATATGATCTATAATAATCTAATCTTTTCCTTACCCCTTTTGGTATCTCTAAAAAACACATAGGTAAACTTGTCAGAACTGAATTAATCAGGACAAGACGGTCTCCATATCGGAGTATCTTTCATAGCAAGGATCCTGGCTTCCTTTCAAAGCGGTCATCAACTGGTTTCCATTCTGTATTTAATAGCTTTCTATAATGAACCCAAATACTTAAACTAAAGTGGTCCTACTTCACAACAGAAAATTTTATTATACTCATTTTCAGCATCTCCGGCCTTTCCAAAACAGAAAATCTCACTTTTATAAAAATTAAACTTTTTCCCGGATAGTTTCTCAAAAATGTATAAGATAATTAAGCTTCATATTGACAGCTTTCTCCAAACCAAATTTATTTTGGGAGGTACGAAAAATCAAATGCAAGTCTAAACAATACAAGTACAACATCATTATGCAGACATAATACATTTTTATTTTACCTCAAAAAGAAATACGATCTGAGCTAAAAAAAAAACTGGTATTTGTAGAACATCACCTACCTAACACACATTATTTTCAAGTTTTTTGTGAAATCTTGCAATGAGATTTTCACACAGTTTTCATTTATAAGTTGGTATCACCAGACGCATTGTAATTTTATGGTAACGTCAAAGGGAGTCACAGCTCCATGTGGCAATACTGCAACTATGTAGCGAAGGGCGCAAAACATCATGGATCTGCTGTAATCTGCAGGCGTTTGAAACCCCGAATACATGATGTGGAGCTAGGTGTCAAAAAGTGGGATATGGTATGACAATGAGAATGGATTATTTCCCCTTTATCACCACATCTGCAAATGCATACTCCAATTAGTGCTGACATCCAGATGTCAATGTTTTTTTTTTCATTTTCTAACAAGAAAAGTATGCAAATAGATAGAAGGAGGGAGTACCTTACAAAAATCCGATGGCCCACGCGTAAAACTCCTCTCCTATATGACTAATGAATATTCAGCTTATTTCAGTCTTATCCTCTGCACTACCTTCATCTGTTTATTTCACTCTGTTCCTCGAACCCATGTCTTATGCGTAAGAGCTCCACCTTCCCGCCATGTCCATTGCCCTCCACGCCATTCTGCGCCCCTTCGGCGTTAACCCGGTTAGCTGCTATCTTGGACGGCATGCCCGGTTCTGCTTCCGTGCAAGCTGGACCGAAGCAGTGAACTGGGAGAAGAAGCAGGGGAATAGCAAGAGGACGAGGAAGACGAAGGCGGCGGCGGATGTGATGGGATTGGAGGTTCTTTGTGATGATGGGTTCGGGAGCGTCACCATGAAGGATTACCTGGAGGCGGTGAGGACCATGCCCATAGACGATGGAGGGCCACCTCGGTGGTTCTGCCCCGTGGAGTGCGGGCGGCCGGTGGTTAACAGCGCACCTCTGCTGCTGTTCTTGCCAGGTTCGTCCAAATGTTGTGCCTTCTCACTTCTCAGGGTACAAGTACAACAGTAGTGGTGTCTCAACATTCAGCTAACATGAACAACTCAAGTTCCAGACTAACATCAACTGTGAAAAAAGCTCTCGGACTGGTATGTTAAGGACTAGTATAAATTCTTAAAAATGCATTGATCGATTCACCGAAGGTACATTTGTCTAGGATTTCTTCCCCTGGCAGCCTATAAGGGTTGTTTTTCTAATTATGGGATCTGCAGGAACGGATGGTGTTGGAATGGAGCTCATTTTGCACCACAAATCCTTGGGCATGTGAGTATTATTCGTCGTGCGGCTTTTCTGAGTAATTTGATGTATTGCACTTACATAATCAAGTCTAGAAGACACGTGTATGCCGGGATTCTTTGGTCCATATAGGCAAAAATATTCCTCAAAATGATATACTGGTCAGCTTCTTTCACTCTCTTTTTTTCTCCGCAGGGTATTTGAGGTCCGCTGTTTGCACATACCAGTAAACGATCGTACATCATTTGGAGGTACATATAAATGGCTTAAATTTCAGACAGTATTAACTACTTGCATTAGCTTGCCATTTCCATGTAATTTTTTAGCTTTTACCTGATTATGATAAACAGCTCCAAAATTATAAACAGGCCCTTGGCTCTGTTTTAAAATCAAAGATACACAACCCTGAATAAACTATCTTTTATATTATATGTATTGTATCCATACTCCTATAAAATATAAGATTAGAATTTAACTATCTTAACCGTCCATTTGATCATAATTTAATGATTAATGAATTTAGTTGGAATCTTGCAAACCTAGATTTAATTATTGTCACTAACTCCCAAAATATGCCCTCCAAAGTATTGCAAACCTAGATTTAATTATTGTGACTAACTCCCAAAATACACCTTCCTAACTCTTCCAAAGTCAAAGAAAATCTGCTTTTACTAGGCTACTTGGCAATACATTTTTAGTGAATTCCAGCTTTTACCTAGCAGTTGTGCATTTGTATACTATCTAGTAGACTTTGAACATGGTTTTACCAAGTTTAGCATTTTGTTTATTTTTGTTAGATAGGACTGACATGTTATGTCGATGTGGTGCGACAAAATATGTAAAGATCGTAGGATGTCATCCACAATCATATACAAATTTCTCTTACCCATTCATCCCATTCCTCGTCGTACTCCTGATATTTTAGAATCTCGATCATTACCTCGCACCTTTTCCAACGGACACACATCATAAAATGAGTGTCCAAACCTTCTAATGAGGTAATCCTGACCGATTTTCACTCAACGGGTTAATTGGTGTAACAAATGGGTAACTGGAGATTAAAAAGTAGGATTCACTCTATAATGTTTGTAGTTGTTTGCTCTATATACGCCAAGGATACAACAATGTGGGTGAATTTTTGGCAATATTTTAAATTAAATATTTAAATACTTAAATGACAGTTACACTGAACCGTGATTTTTATCTTATGTTTTCCCGTTTCCATGATTCCAGTTATTTTACGTAAGTCTTGGGCGCACTTATAATATTTGTATGTGATATATGATCATACTGCATTACTTGTTTTTCTTATTCGGGCTAAAAAAATGTAGGTGTGCAAATGGCCTGTTGAATCGACATGTGATGTACAATGCACAATTGTGCACTGCATATGTATGTTAATGGGTGCTAGTATAATCAAAATTGTTACTTAAATCATGAGAATTAATTGAATATGCAATGCACAGTTCTCATTGTGGCACAGATTTAGGCAAAACGTTGCCTAAGACCTATTATATTAAATGAATCTGCAGCAAGTAATTTGGATCAGAGGAAGTACTTTCATATACTTTGGCACTTAAAACATGAGTAACGGGAACCATGTTTGTAAGATTCCCCTTCACTGATGTCGAATTTAAATGTTTACAGAGCTATTACAAATTGTTGACGAATGTATCAAATATGAGCATGCTTTATCACCAAACAGACCAGTATTTGTAGTTGGAGATTCTCTTGGTGGATGCTTGGCTATTTCGGTGGCAGCTCACAATCCAGAAATTGACTTGGTTCTAATAGTAGTAAATCCAGGCAAGTATATATGATACATCCAGTATAATTTGATAGGGTACTTACAATCCCATATAATTCAATCTGCCCTTTCAGGAACGTCATTTGCGGAAACTCTGGTGCAAGCAATATTGCCTCTTTTGGACTTGATGCCAAGCAACCTTTCAGTTATACATCCACACCTTTTGAGATATTTCATTGGTACATTTCTCACAACTTTATAATAAACGCCTTTTCATTTATCTAGATTCTCATGGTCGGGTTGGAGTGTCGATTTCAACTTTAATATTGACTATATGCATTCTCGAAAAAAAATTGACTATATGAAAATGAGATAAAAATTGTTGGCCTCCTTTGAAGATAAAGTTATCTCTCACGTTTGTGACCAAGTCATCAAGGAGTTGAACAGAGACTTGCAATAATTTGGTACATCCACTTTCCTACCTAGTGAACTAGGTGACTTCTCATTCTAATACTCCCTCCGATTCATATTAGTTGACTCTAGTATAGATGTATCTAGATACATTTTAATTCTAGATACATCCATATTAATAGCAAGTAATATGAATTGGAGGAAGTATAGTTAATCCGAGGGACGGAGCTGGCAGGGGAATGGTTGGGGCCATGGCCTCGTGGAGGAAAATTTTGTGAAAGACCCATTAACATTATGCGTATTTGATACCAGAATTAATTTAATGCCCACCTACCCACCCACCCACCCACACACACCAACTCGTAGAATATATATACGTTAATACAAGTTGCACAGTTTTTTATCATGCTCCATCCCTAGTTAATTTCATGGCTCCATCCCTGGTTAATCGTACCATAATACAAGTTGCACAAATTTTTTTATTGTTTGGACCCTAAGTATTTGCAGTATTTTTCCAAGGAAATTCTCAAGACAACCAATGTTTCCAAAAAAAAATGTCGATGATGTGGTAAATATCATAAGGACATGTGGTAAATATCATAAGGACGCGGTTAATTCTCGGTAGACCTAGAACTAACTTAAATTCTCATCTGTAATTCATGCGCAACTACAAAATAAGATGTGCAATGGCACCCATTGTGTAATTCTCATGTGTATAAATCACGATGCAAATCTAGCTATCCTAGAGTTGACCTATAGCAAACTTAATACTCTGTGGACATAGAGCTAGTAAAAAGAATATCATAAATGGGTAATCCTCAAGAACCGTGTGTGCACTTCATGGTGGGTTTCTCATATGAATTATTGTGGTACTTCATTACACATGACGGTTCTAACCGAGTGAGTATGATTTAGGCTATTCTACATGAGAAAGGAACTTGTTCTTTTTTTTGAAAGAAGCATTAATGCCAATTTCATTGATAGGGAGGAATAAAAATGAAAAAAAGAATAGACAAAGAGAATATAAAGCAAAAAAAAAAATTGCATGACATTCACAGAGGAAGAAAACCAACCATTCAACGTCGAGGCGCTATGAGATTGTCCGTCTAACGGTGCCCCAGAAAAATAGGAAGGCGTGTCAAACATGAAAGAATTTCTAAGATGGTCCATAAACTCGCTAACCCAGCTTCTGAATGGGGCATATGGATCTTTCTCAAACTTGGTTGAGCATATAGACAAATGAGCACACCTTGTCAAGAACTACCACCTTCAACTACCATCTCAAACCCCTTCTATGGATCTCATGCCAGTCAACCGCATTTCAACAAAGATATCAAGTGACCAAGAAGTTTGAAGTGGCTCCAAGACGGTGCCTCATAGGAGGTGATGACATCAAAGACGTGGTCATCGTGTGATCTAGAAACAGATATGTGGCTTTCGCCCGGAGATCGTTTAGGGTAGACGAGGTGCAGAAGTTGCACAATGATGTGGCCTAGGCAATTGCAACCTAAACGATAGATATATGTCTAACCGACCTCAGCAGTTGCGTCAAATCCGGGGCCGCTACCCGACATGCAAGCAAGAACTAACCCTAGAGCTGCATCTACCAAAATAGACAGACCCTGCCACCCATGTGGCACCAGATCGTCACCACCAACCCTACCTCATAGGGTCGCCAATGCATAGCAATCTGGGTCCGCCGCCCCAAAATGCAAGAACAACCTCGAGATTGCTGACTCGATTCCCACAAAGCCCATCGACGAGACAAACTGGTTTGGCAACAAACCTCCGGCATGCAGACGAATGACTGTGATTCTAAGGCCATGGCCTCAAGGAAGGAAGACGAAGACGCCACTGCCACCGGCTCCCTCCAAGAAAAAAATCTAGGTTTTCACCCAGAGATCGCATTAGTTTGGGATGAAGTGGGAGTTAGTGCTCTATGGCGATACCACCGACAAGGAAAACGGCGTTCGAGGACATGCTGACATCGGCAAAGGTAGGCTATTGCCTAGAATAGACAAACCATCATAACCACCGGATTGAACATCAAGTCTGCATGTTAAGCAACTTGACACTGTCTCTATTCACCTTCCCATATGTTTACAAAAGGCTCGAAACTCAAAAAGCCCATTAGTGCTTCGATAGCTCAGCTTGTTTAAGCTTTCCTACTATTATTAGCAAAACAAAGTTAAGTTTTGTTTTCAGCTCCTTATGTTTAACAAGCTTAGCAAGCGAGCTAGGGAGACTTGCGAGTTGCTCGTTAAGCTCATTAATTGGTAGCATACCTGTCAGTCTAACCCATTTAGTCAGATCTTAGCTCATTAGATCATCTCTATCAATTTAATGTCACTGGTCCTTCTAAATTTTCCGTCTTACTCATATTGTGAGGTTTGTATTTCGATAATAGAAATATATTAATATCGGGAAGATACAAATTGCATCCAACATCTACAACAACGCAGTGCTCTAATGGCAATACAGTTGAACATGGCCAAAAAAGGAAACAAAAATTATATAAAAAAGTCCCGCTATAGTGATCAATGTCTTGTAACATTAGCCCAAACACCACCAAAAGACATCACTAGAAATTCATATTCTCTAAGAGCTACTCTTCCAAGAAGGGAACAATGCACAAATGTCATCAACGCCCTATCATAGATCGTAGGTTTTCACCCTGGAGAAAGTTCGCGTTCCCAAAACAATGCCTTGAACAAGGCTATTGCTAGGCACAACCAATTAAGGCCAGACCTTAGGTTTTCACCCTAAACTTATTTTTGACTCTGAACTTCTCATGTGTTGTCGCCCCACTTGGCAATAGCGATGCTCCAAGTCACGAATCACCAAGCCAAATCTTCATCGCCAACAGGACTTGAACCACCACTAGTAGTCCTAAGATTTCAGCTTCCATGTCATTCTCCGCCACTGACTTCACTATGAAACTAAAGACAAGTCCCACTATGACAACAGACAGCTTCACATCACTCCGTCTGAAATCAAACAGTAAGAAAAAACACGATTGCGCGTGACCGAATCCCATCCGATCCAGCAATCTCCAGGCATGAGTCGCCCAGTGGAGTTCGTCGGTGGAGCCTTCCGAAATTCAACATTCCGGCCAGAAGAAACATCAAGCGGATCTTCGTCTTGGCGCGAGAGGAACCCTAGGACCGTCGCCTTTATTCACGCTGAGCTCCCACACATCCGACCATCACCGCCCGCCTGACCCAATGGGAAAACTGCACATCAATGGCGACCCTGGCCGCCACGTCCGCACGGCGACGAATGGAATTGTGGCGACCACATCGGGTAGTGACGGTCATGACTAGGGAAGGGGTGTAGCAGCCGCATCGACCTAGGGGCCCGGACTGCAACTAGCCACTGCTCGCGCCGTCGTGTACTGCCGGACCAGACCGCCGCTCTACCACCTCCTCTACCCTAGCAGCCCCACCCACTTCCCGCCCCGAAGCGCCGCCCATAAAGCACCCTCCCTGCCCTCAACCTTTGGCGGGACGGGCGCCATTACCATCGCCAGCAGCGGCCAAGGGATATCAGATCGAGGGTGGCTAGGGAGATCGGATTGGGGTCCACCGGAACCTCTCGAGCGGGAGCGACCTGGGAGGGAGGTCAGATCGGGGCTCAGCAAATAGATAGAGGTCGCCATTGCACTAGTTAAAGGGGTATATTCATTGAAAAATCCCTTGGAGATGGTTTTTTCACATTTTAACGAGCTTCAAAGCGCAAACACTTTGATAAACTTGCCAATCTTAAGATTTACTCCCTCCGTTTACTAATATAAGATGTTTTAGGTTTAAGTAGATTCATCCATTTTGTTATGTATCTAGTCTATTTTAGTGTTTAGATTCACTCACTATAGCGTGTATCTAGTTCACTTTAAAGGGACAGGGTGTTTCTGCACCCGGGTGCATATGCACCCTTTATTTGAAATGCATATTAAACATATTTCCAAATGTTAAAAAAATAAAAACAAAAATGCCTCGTGTATACCTTGACATGTTACATGTTCACAAAGTTGTTTCAGCAAAAACCGATATGTTTTGTGCCCTGTATAAAAAGACAAAATTTTGGTGTTAAAATAGTCTATTTCTCGAGGCATTATTTGTCTTTTTTACACATGGTACAAAAATTGTTGGTTTTACGTGAAACTTTATGTGTACACATAAAACATGTCCCTCTACATGCTAAAAAATTTTCATAAATTTTTTTACTTTTTGAAATATGTTTTATACATATCAGGTGCATATGCACCCATGATCAGTTTTGGTTTTCCGACTTTAAAGTGTCTAAAACTTCTTAAAACATCGTATATTTGTGAACGGGGCAGTAGATCCTTAAGCACAATGAGCTTAACAAAGCGCAACTTAACAAGGCGAGTATTTAAAGATGCGAGCTGCTCCTTAGTAGCACCCCGCCACGGACAGCAGCATCATGTCACCTCACGCCGTCATGCACTCAGTAAGTTCGGGGTATTGTAAACCCCCTCCGGGATCTAAAGAACGTCTCTTAATTCTGCCCATAGTCGTCACTTTGAGAAATAAGCTCCTTCTTGAAATGATGTTTGTTCCGTGAAACAGGTGAACCCCTTAAGATGTCAATGGCGAGCATTCAGAACGATCTGTCTCTTCAGGAGTCTCTGCAAAAGTTTTTAGACGGGTTTAATTCTATGCAAACTTTAACTTATGTAAGTTATCACACCCTTCTCCATTTTATATCAATCCTTCGGTTTTGCACAAAAATGGGTTCAAGATTGCCGTATTTGTTTACAGAGTAATATTTAGCTTGTAGGAGCATTCTTCATCAGTGATAACAAAAATTCAACAAAGTATTCTAAACTATGAAGTGCAAGTGCATGGTCTGCAATAGATTGCCCTAGGATAGATACAGCAAAATTAGATTATCTTTATTTTGTGATAACCCACGAACAAGACATCATAACTGTTACTTTTCAGGGAACTGGAGATATAATACGTATGGATAATATTGTGTGGAAGCTCAAGCTTCTTAAGTCAGGTGCAGCCTATGCCAACTCTCGTCTTCATGCGGTACAAGCGGAAGTTCTACTTCTTGCCAGGTGCCTTTTTGTATAAGAGTATCACACATTTATTGACTCCTAGTCCCCACTGAGTCGCAACCTTTACCGTTTTGATCTCACACTGTAATACATTTGGATTTAGTGGCAATGAGAATCTGTCGCCAACAGGAGAAGCAGACCGACTGCTTAAGACACTGAATAATTGCAAAGCTAGATACTTTAGAAACCGAGGTCATACATTACTCATGGTATGTAACATCATACTCACGGTACATGTTTCTCAATGGATTCAATGTTTTCACTTGATAGGTTGATATTTAATTCCTAATTTTCATGCAAAACAACGTATAACAACTTAAACTTTAGGAATAATTTGAACAATAATCCTTACAATTCAATGTCCTTACCCAGGAGCATGACTTCAATCTTCTAACTGTCATAAAAGGGGTCAACATGTACCGCCGTGGCAGAAAACGGGATGCCGTGACCGATTTCCTTCCTCCTACACTTAGTGAGTTCAAGAAAACATTTGGTGAAGATTTCAAGTAAGTATGCAGTTTCTCAAAGATAAACTCTACCATCACATGGTATTTGTCAAGGATGATGGGACTGATCAACTGAAACTCTTATTCAGACAGTTCAATCAGTTACTAAGCCCAGTCATGCTGTCTACTCTAGAAACTGGAAAAATTGTCCGTGGCCTCGCCGGTGTTCCTGACAAAGGTCCTGTCTTGTTTGTGGGTTATCACCAACTCATGGCGATGGAGTTGAGCACATTGCTCGAGGGGCTCTTCCGAGAGAAGAAACCAGTCCGAGCATTGGCCCACGAGGTGTTTTTTAAAGGCAACTTTGGAACTTTGCGCGAGGAGCTGTCTCTGTTTGATGCACTCTGTATGTATGGCGCAGTACCAGTCAATCCTACAAATATGTACAAGTTATTTCAGAGAAATGAATTTGTTCTCCTCTATCCAGGCGGTGTTCGAGAAGCTCTGCACCGGAAGGTGAACTAAGAATTTTTCTGTACTTGTGAACACGAATTTCGTGTTTACTCCCACTGTGCATATGAATTGTCTTCCGGATGCACTTACTATGTTCGAACTGGGCAGGGTGAAAGCTACCAGTGCTTTTGGCCAAATAAACCAGAGTTTGTGAGAATGGCAGCCCGGTTTGGAGTTACTATCGTACCATTTGGGTGTGTCGGAGAAGATGACTTTTTTGAGGTATCATTCTGTGCCTTTATACATTGATGAATCAACTCAAGCAACACGGTATTGCTACTCTTAATGTGTTATTTTCATAACTAGCACACGGGCCCTCGCAAATGCGAGGGCATCAACTATAAAGATTTCTTTAGTGTGTCAAAATTAATTAGAAATCTTAATATGTTTCCAAATTCTATAGAAATACAAATAAATTATTTATATATGCGAAATGTATATCACATGGGCAGAAGACATCTTTGATCATCTCTAGTTTATGGGTGAGAGAATATAGTGTATCACCAAAACAATGCATTAATGAACATATATGTGAAGTTCGTGTATGACCTTAAATGGGTCGATAGAACTCAGAAAAGTTTAGACTATGAGCTAGCCAGTAGGTTTTATATGTGACATTGAGTAAGTATTCAAGGCTAGATAACAAAAATATTTTTCTTAATATAAGGTAAAATTAAGCGATTTTATCTTCGTTAATATATAGGTCGACGAAAGATTATGAATTTTAATCTACATTTATATGATATTTTTCTACATCTTGTTTCCTTTATTTGTTGTAAAAATATGTGACCCTCTCATGTTGTGAAATACATAACCTTTTAGACATGGATAATCTGCAATATATTGTTGAAGTGTATAAGTAGATTGCCTAGCCCTTTCCATCAGTTCGGACTTTTGGTTCAAGTGGCTAGTACATGAGCTTAACATGGTATCAGAGTCCGGGGTCTCGAGTTCGAGTTCTGGCTTTCACAATTTATTCTAGAATCATCTCCTCGCAGCCGCTACCGCCGCCCGCCCTAGCCTTGTGCTGCCGCGCCCGGCCGCAGCCGCTGCCTCTTTGCCTCTGACTCTACACGTGTTGACTTGTCTTCTCGTCTTCCCGTCACACGTGAGAGGGGGTGTTGAAGTGTATAAGTAGATTGTCTAGCCCTTTCCATCAGTTCGGACTTTTGGTTCAATTGGCTAGTGCATGAAGCTTAACATATACAACTTTGGCCATTATACATATTATTAAACAAATTTTGTAATACCTTTTATCACTAATTTTAGTTTCTATTGTCATGTTTTAGTAATATATTTACTTATCAATAACAATAGCATACCGTTTAGATGTAATATTACGCTTAACTTTTCTAAATCTGCTAAGTTAAACCTATTCTTCAACCATTCATTTTGCGTGCTTGCTTCCTTATATTTGTCGATGAAACATGACTACACTATCATGGACGACTTGGCATCTTAATATGTCTCTATTTTTTTACATGATTGTAAATTCTGAGAGCATCTCCAGCCGCGTCCCCGAAAGCGTCCCCCAAAGGGATTTGGGGTGCGCCGGACAAAAATGCGTTCCAGCCGCGTCCCCCAAAGCCCATTTTTGTCCGGCGCGGCCCGATACGGTGTCCGGCGCCCCGAGCTCGTCCCCGTCCCACAGGGGACGCACCGGGGACGCCGGACACAACGAAAAGCAAGACGAACCGACACGGGGCCGACTAGTCAGCGGCTCAGTGAAAAATCGTCTCACATTCCCGCCAAATCCCGCCCCTCCCGCCATATCGCGCCTATCCCGCCGCGCATTTCTGGCCTCCCAACACATATCCCGCCGCCGATTTGTTTCTCCCTCCCGCCGTCCACCCGCCGCCGCTACCCTCTCCCGCCGCCCACCCACCGCCGCTACCTTCTCCCCATTCCATGGCGCCGCCGATAGCCCCCAAAAAGATGGCCAAGAAAGCGGCCAAGAAGCCGCTGGGCAATTCGACGACATCGAAGCCAAAATGGCGGCGGCCGACGCGGTGGCCCAGGAAGCGGCAGCGGCAGCAACTGCGGCGCAAGAGCCGGCTGCAGCGTCTTCGACTGCTACACCATCGTCGGCCTACGCGACGGCGGCGGAGGAGACAGAGTATGCACAACACCAGGCAGATCACGACGAGGTCGTCGTGATCGACGGGCCTGCGTCGACTCAGGATACGTCGCCTTTGATCAACTCCTTCTTCTAATTTAGCATGCACTATGGTCTGTAATATGATCGCGCGCCTAGTACTTTGATCGCCGCTACTCTGATCGCGACGATTCGGCGGGAACGATCTCTTTTGAATGCAAAATTTGAATTCTTGATTGGGGGCGGCGTTTGGGGGACGCGACTGGGGAGTGACATCCCCCAAAGGCGGCACGAACAAAACACGTCCCCCAAACGCTCAATCCGGCGCGGTTTGGGGGACGGTTTGGGGGACGCGACTGGAGATGCTCTGATGGCTTAGGCAACAGGAGGGTGTCTCTAGCATCATTGCGCGTTCGATTAAAGACTTAGGTCTCACATGCATTTCCAAAACATGCAAGGTTAATTTAACATCTACAAAAATGGTTTTAAAATTTTGTATTCGTAGTTTCTGGAAAAAAAAGGTTTTGTATTATACAGTGATATTTAATTGAGGGAATGTATTCCATGATATATTTATGTTTGTAACTACAAATTTGTCGAACTTTACAGCATCTCATATTTTTTCCCGTGAGACTACCATCATGTCGTACATAAATACTCATATGTCATGGCAGACATGCATATAAGCTAAAATCAGATCGTACATATGGGTTTGGAATTTTTTCCATCGCCCGTCAATTTTAGTGGTGGCTTAAGTATGTACCAATAAGTTTTAGGGAGTGGTGTTTTGGAACATGGGAGCATATGCTCCCTCTATTTTGAAATTCATCTTACACACATTTTGAATTTCAAAAAAATTGAAATGAAAAATTCACACGTACATCTTCACGTGCTACGCGCTCACAAAGTTGTTTCATAAAAAATGAACTTGTCATGTGACGTGTGCAAAAAAGACAAAACTCAGTGCTGAAAATAATGCTTTTTACAAGATAAATTTTCTCTTTTTTACATAGTCCATAAAAAAGATTGATTTTTTCGTGAAACTTGGCGAATGCACATATATTATGGAGATGTACATGTAGAATTTTTTGTCAAAATTTTTTGACAACTCGAAATATAATTTTTTTGGTATAGGGAGCATACGTACCCGAGAGACGAATTGAATTTCCGTAAGTTTTAGACTTTTCTTAATGACCGATCAGTCATAGAGTTTGGTTCTTGCACTCCTACCCAATACGTTAGTTTTTTTTATTTATAAGATGGACATGTGCGTGTTAGAAATTGGCAAGTTAGAGGACTCAGTGACATGTTGAAATCATGTTGTACTAATCTCCTAATTAAATCATGACCTTGAAAACAGATCAAGTGGCTAATATAATTTGTTTCATGTGTAAGCAATCCAACTTTTTTTATTTGCCAAACTGATCGTATCCTACCAGCTTTACACCTTACCACCACCACGAGTTCAAGCCTGGCATTTCATTGACACAATTACGATACAACATCCAACATGGTAGATAGCTTACATATATAAGCGGTTAGTACTTATACGATTCCAGGGAAGTACATAAGAGTCCCACCTCTGCACGTTATATATCCTCGCTACAAGTAATTTGGCATGTTAAATATGTGAACTGACTAATCTGGCATGTTACATATGTTACGTGATTAATAATATTTCATTAAATCCTAACCGTAACTTTTAGATCTAACTGTCACAGTAATTTAGACGATGTGGATTAACGTAGTGCCACTATTATATATCCTCATTTTGCTTCTAGTATATAATAGATAGATTTGTAGTCCGAACAATACCCCACGTACCAATGACCACTACCACACGTTTAACTTTTATAGGCAAAACATACATTGCATTGCATCTATATCTCCTTTTTTAAGAGAGAGAGAGGATATTTGTTAGTTAATTATTTGATCCTTCTGCAGGTTGTTGTGGACTACAATGATCAGAAGAACATCCCCTGTCTCAGAGACTGGATAACATCATTCAATGAAGATCTTCCAACTTTAAGGTCAGTCTTCTGTCATTCCGACTAGTTTTCCTTAAAGCTTGAGAGAGGATTTTCAGAGCAGCTGCTCAGCGCACACCCTTATCTACACTGTTGATACTGTATCAAGATTCGTGCTAGCTCCTTTTCTCCCTTTCAAAGAACTTCTCATTTTTGTATCTCTCACACCACACAATCTTTGAGCTTGACATTTTTCAGATCACTTAAACATAACAACTACGTAGGAAAAATATTTCGAATTTTGAACTTGACATTTATTCCCCATTCTATTCATTATTTTTGAGTGACTTGCAGAAAAACCAAATCGAAATATTGTATAGCTAGCTTGAAAGATATAAAAAAGAAAAAGTCACAAAATGTGTTCTTTTCAACTTTTCCTTTCCTTAAAAAGTAGGCACAACTTTATTTCAGAGATACTGTCATTGGAGAGAACGGGAATCAGGACGTGCATCTGCCTGTCCTTCTCCCTAAAGTACCAGGGCGGTTGTACTTCCTCTTCGGCAAGCCAATCGTGACGAAAGGAATGGACAATCTCCTGAGTGACAGCAAACAAGCAAACGATTTGTATTTACACACAAAACTGGAAGTGGAGAACTTAATTTCTTATCTCAAGAGGAAGAGAGAAGAAGACCCCTACCGGAGTATAACTCCACGCATATTGTACCAGGCAATTTGGGGTGCTTCTGCTCAAGTGCCTACTTTCGAACCGTGAAAATTGGATATGGATGTACTTGTGCGGTAGAGTGGTTCCTCTGCTTGGAAAATACCGTATTGTTCTATTTCCAGATTATTGTATTAGTCAAATGTCATGGAATAATGATATGATGCAATATTTATTCAGAATAAGTAGTAGCAGTGTCAAGTTTCATGCATTAGCCAACCCATCAAAAGTCTGAAATGATAAAAAGAGCTGTGCAATCCACATGTATTGTAACACACAAATATAATTGCTTAGTAGGGACGTTACATTTTCATAATATGTGGCATTGTTTCGGCACGCCACCAGAATGATGCCACCACTACTAGTATTGTGGCGTTGGTCTGTCACGCCACCAGTTCAGGCAATACTAGCGGCATGGCTCGACCGTGCCACCGGTATAGGAACCAGTAGTGGCATACTGGCTCCATGCCCCACTATTCACGGACACAGTAGTGGCGTTCCGCCAATTCTATATGCCACTAACGAATTTTCCGGCAATTTTCTGATTTGATTCAGCTTGTTTGGCAACAATTCTTGCTATACTTTCCAAAAAAAAATATACAAGTTAGAATTGTTTCAGACATTTGGCCAAACTTATATTATTTACAAATGTTTCAACACCGAGACAGGCATCCTATATAGAATTAACTAATTATTCACCTTATCGAACAAATGACATGCATAAGAAACTTATTGACTCACAATAACTAGACCACTCTATATGATGTCAAACACAAATATCATGTGCGGGCTGGGCCGACTGGTGGTCTTGATTGTGATGAGCACATCTTGTCCAACATGTAGATCGTCTTCACCCATGTGGAAATCCCACCACACCTCTTTGTTGAAAGATAGACAGCCATCTGCGAAAATGCCAAACAGAACCTGGGTACGCGCGCACCCAGTTATGAAAAATTCAAAAAAATGCTATTTAAAAGTTTCAAAAAAATGTGAAATGCATTTTGTCATTTTTGTGTAGGCCACATACAATAATATTTTTTCGTGAAAACGCACACGAGTAAGTATCAACATAATATGTACATGCAAAATTTTACTTCACATTTTTTTGAAACTTTTAAATATCATTTTTTCATTTTTTGGAAAACTGGGTACGCGCGTACCCAGGTTCCAAACGTGCCTGTCGAGCCATCTGCCTCTTTCTAAAATGCAACAATGCTGACAGGACTTGCTCCGAGAAACAATCCAGCTAAGCTTCTATTATATAAATGCATGGAGGAAATCATCTTCTTATGTAACTTCTAAGATGTCGTTGTGGGTGCAAAACAAATAGAGAAATATAGTCAAAAAACCATCACCAATCATATTTGTGTTTTAGAGCATGTCTAACATGCCCCCTACTTTTCTGCCTCGTAAAACGCGAGTATTTCGCCCTGTATAAAAAAATGCTCGTAGTTAGATCATTCCGTCTAGCAGACCCCGTATTTGACCCCGTATATTTGAAAAACTTAAAACCCGGGAAATTTGTGCATAGTTCATAGTTCATAGATAGATGATCATACATACATACATACGGAATTGCGCGATCCTACATGGATCGCGACTTCTAGTCGGAGAGGTCGATGATGTATGCGTCCGCCTCCGCCTCCCTCGCCTGCGCCTCCTTCACGGCGGCGATGGCTGCCGCCTTCTCTTCCTCCTCCGCCCTCTTCTTCTCGGCGTCGTCCTTGAGGGACGCGGCTATCGCTTGCAAGAAGAGGGGGTCTTCCCCCTCCTCCTCTTCCTCCTCGCCGGCGAGCGGAGCTCCTCCGCCGCTGGTGCTCCCGATGCGCGCGTCCCATGCCGCCTTCGCCCGGCGGTTCCGCTCCCACTCGGCGCGCCACTTCTCGAAGTCGGGGCCGCTCATCGGCTTGAGCGGCGGATCTCCTTGTACCAGCGCCCGCCCGCGGCGAACTCACGGAGCTTCGGTGGCACGTATTGGGCGTCGACGTACCTGCACGCCGCTCGCCGGCTCCCGGCGGCGGACCGCTTGCATTGGAGCCGCCACGCCTCCTCGACGGTGTCTGGCGAGCGGGACCGCTTCGATCCGCTCACGGGCGACGCTGTACTGCTTCGGCGTCCGTACATGGCGATCGGCGGTTGAAATGCGGAGCTAGGGTGCGCGAGATTTCTCGCCGGAGCTAACTGGGGAGGCGGCGGCACACGGCGGAGCTAACCCCTCACTCACACCTACGCCCGGTATAAGTAGGGGGCGGCGGTGCGGATTTCATGGGCCCTGTATTCCGCCGAAACGGGCCGGCGAATACGGAGCCTGCTAGACTGCCCAAACCACGTCTGCCCCGTATCCCGCCGGAATTTTAAGGGGTGGACGGGTTTTAAGGGGACGTGTTAGACATGCTCTTATGCTTTTCCGAGCGGCATATAGGATTTCGGCCGTCATCATCACTGTTCTGCTTTCCCTTCCCGCTTGCGCGCCCGAAAAAATCGAAACTTTCCTCAAGAATCTCCTCCCCGCCTACCTCACCAAGCAGACAGCCATGGCGGAGGAGCAGATGGAGGAGGCGGCGTCGTCGTCCGCGGCGGCTTCCGGCACGCCGTTCCAGCTCCAGTTCGACAAGCCCATCCCCTTCCAGGTCGCGTCTCCCTTTCCTCCCCCTCCCCCCCTAGCCGGAACGCCGGGCACGCGCGCGCACGAGCTCGCCTCGATGCTTGACCAATCGAGCCTGATCTGCATCCAGGTTTCTGCGTCCTAGTACGCGGTATCGTTGATCCGAGCCAGGTTTTCAATCGAGGGAGGTCACGGGCGTATTGGGCTGGTCGTCCACTGCACGCGTGCCAACCGTTTGCTGAAATTCCTAGCAGGGTTGGGTCCGAACCTAGTAGTCATTGCGTGCTGTTGAGACGGGCCTTCTTGGGTTTAGAGGTTATCCGATTCGTCTGACCTGAACTTGACCTGGGACCACGCTATTTACTTACTTATATAGAGCGACCATCGCCGCACTCTCTATTAGTTTCAGCTTCAACATCTGCATCCGGTGATCCATTTTCGGTCCCTGTAGTCATGCCTGATCCATCCAATTTCTCTTTTATACCCTATATATGCAATACCGACATTCCTTATGCAGCAGTGAAGTAAACAGCAGACACACAGATCTGGCATTTGTTGCTGCTGAATTTCGCAGTTCACCTATTTACGTAATATATGTACTGCGCGCAATTTTTTTAAATTTTCCGTTATTTACTCGTTGTTGATTCATATTAATATGATCCATTAGAAATTAACTTGCACATGTTTTGCAATTTTTAGATAAAACTGGCTGAGTGGAATCCAGAGAAGGATCTGCTTGCTATGGTTACTGATGACTCCAAGGTTCTCCTCCATCGCTTCAATTGGCAACGGCTATGGACTATATCCCCTGGTTGATACCCTCTCACACCTCGGTGCTCACAATATCACATTGCCTTTTTTAAGCTGGAAAATAAACAATAGTAGTTTATTGATATTTCCTCATTCCAACTATGCTGGAAGAAGCACATGCCATTTGTTGGTGTGCACCATGTCATGCTTTGCAAATTCATATTCGGAAGAAGTGAGATCTGTGCTCATTGACATCCTCCACTAGCTGGGACAGCTCAGTGCCCACTTTGTTTTGAAGTATTATCACACTTGCACCCTTAGGGCTTCAGGATTCTAAACATGCATGAATATGAAAAATTTAGGTTGACATGTCACGACTTGCTGGATCCTATGGGAATTTGCAAACATGGCTATTAAGACCTCCACAATATTTTTCTGGAATTTAAAGATAGAGAAGCTGAATACATGACACAAAGGAAGAGTTCTACCAATTCTAACCTCTTGTAGAAATCCTATGAAATTGGAATGTTGGAAGCAATCCATAGGAATTTTCGTAGTCTCATTCCTTTGATCAGAAGGGTCTCTATATAAAAAACCCTATGGATTAAACCTACAAAATACCTCCAATCTAAAGGGCCCCTTAATTACTCAGTAGTTAAATTGACAGTGTCTGTTCTCAAGTTAAAAAAAGGTTGCAGACAATAATTTTGTTTCTTATTTTCCAGGGAAGTGCATCACATCTATTTGCTGGAGCCCTGATGGTAAAGTAGTAGCTCTTGGTACAGAGGATGGTTTGGTTCTTTTGCATGATGTTGAGGTACGTATGCTGAAAATAACGAGTAGATAATATTAATGCGTATTTTCTTTGTTGCTGGACATTCGTTCATACTTCATGCAAACCTGATCTACGTATGGTTCCTTTTTATGATTTGATAATGGCTCTTTTCTTGTTTTGATCTTCATCCTTGATAACTTTTATGTATGGAACTATTAAGAGATCAGTGTGAGCACATGCTCTCAAGGACCTCTAACACAACTATGTGCATACATATGGGCATCTGAATCTTCTCCCCGAAATATGTCTCAGCAATATAATGAAGTGGCCAGTTGTTGATGCTAAAACCAGACATGTTGGCACAACACATTTTCAAATTTGTGACCTATTGCAACTTCATCATAACCGACTTCATGGTATCAATCCATTCCTGTTTATCATTGCGTGTAGTAGTTATTGTAAAACTCTTTCTACGCTCTCTGACAGCCATAGTGTAAGTCAATAACCTGTTATATGTTTTGACACTTATGTTGTGATCTTTTGTTAATATCGAAATGATCTCGCATGCTAATTGCAGAATGGCAAGATGTTACGAAGTACTAAATCTCACGATGTCGCTGTTGTATGTTTGAATTGGGTGGAAGATGAACCACTCTCAAGGGTATGTTATTTCATTTTTCATTTTTAAAACATTTACTCTATTTATTCAAGATATTGCTTGTTAAATACGGCATATCTTGCATCTTATTGTAATATACTCAAAGCTATCCATTGAAACTTGTAACTACAGATGATCAACTCATGCAAGCATTTTGCACTCATTGAAAATAGTGTAGGGTTTCAGTTAAAATGTTCTTACTAGAGCCTTCTGCTAACCAGTGCAGACTGACAAGGATGACCTTTTATCTTATGAAGACCGCACAACCCGTTTCTTTCCTCCTGCTCCCGTGATGCCTAGGGTAGGTGGGCTAAATTCAGGGGATACTGGTCTTGCGGATGAGAATGAAGAAGCCATTCAGGCGTTTTCAAGTGCTTTCTGTCAACGTTTTAATATTCTGTCCAGTGGTGATAAAGATGGTTGCATTTGCTTCAGTATTTTTGGAATATTTCCAGTTGGAAAGATAGTAAGTATACACCATTAGTGTTCCTCTACATTTGAAGTCAATAGAAATTTTTATGTATGCTTTCTTTTGATTCTGACCGCTGCTCTTATCATATCTTTGACATTTCAGAACATAAATAAGGTTCCAATTCATGTACAATCCTCTCAATGTAAAACCAGTTACCGACTCCAGGGTGCTTCCATAAGCAAGGTCATTAATTTATCACTTCTTAGATTCCTATGCATGTCTCAGTCTGCTGGATATGATATTCTGAGCAATCATTGTTCTTTATATCAGGTCTCTTTATCCACAAACCTCCATCAGTTGGTTCTTCTGTGCTGCGGAAAGCTGATTAATACTGAGAAACTTTCTATCAGTAAAGATATTTCTGTTGGGTTACATTGCGTGCACCTGGATACTTCTATCTTTTCCAACAGGTAGCGGCATATCAGCTCCATTGCCTTTTAATGGCTTCTGTCATTTTTTAGAAACCGTTATATTGTTATGGTCTTGTACGGAATAAAAGAGATCCACAGAAGTTGCTAGAATAACAAATTCCCACGAAACAGCGTTATTCAGTCATCTTGAAAGTTTACTATTTTCATTGGTCAAATTTCTCTAAAACATAGCAGCAGTGTTTCATTACTAAAGATTGTAAGTATATTGACTTCTATACTGTTCGTACTAAAGTTCATAACCAATCAATTCTGTGAAGGAAAAATGAGCTCCATCAGGTGTCCCAACAAGCGTCAAGTATTCAGGATCTGGTCGAAGTTGTCCGCGCCTCCATATCGATGATGTCCAAACAATGGTCGAATGCTATGAACTTATTTCATGAGAAATTTAGCGCCTTGCCTTCTCTCATCACTGCCCATGGTATGATTGATATCTGTCGAAGCCATAACCATAAAAAATCACATACCTTTATTTTGCCTTGGTGCTGAAAGTTTTTGACTGTTTACAGGGATGGAATCTAGCTCTGAGGATGAGTTTTTGAGTCTTTTGTTTGGGACACGTACAAGTCCAGCGCTACACCAATTTCTAGTCAGCTCCCTTGGTGAAGTGGTATTTGTTTCTGCGGCCACAACTTGCATACCTTATTTTCTTGTGTAACCTGTCTAAATTGTCATTTCATATGTGAAAGGGTCTCAAGAGGATAGCTAAGGCTATTGACAGTGCTGGAAGAGAACTTCGTATTGTTGTCAGTGAGCATCTTCAGGTAAGCTACTACATACCGATGCACCAGCAACATATATCTGTACTGTTCTCTGCGTTTGGGTTCATTTCTAGTTGACACTGGAGTTTATAGGGCAGCTTCACATCTTTCTGCTACAATCAGTGGAGTGCCTGTTATACTCTTAGTGTTTACTAGTTTGGTGACTTGGTGACTAAAAGGAATAGTGACTCAAACCAGGAAGGGCTGTTAGTATGTTGTAATGACATAACAATATTGATTTGCTGAATGGTGATAAAGTCATACAGTTCTCTAATTTGAGGCCAGGCCATCTCAGTTGACCGGATTAAACATGTGCTATACTTAGAACCTGTTTCTAGTTTCTGTTATTAAAATTGAGTTGCTTGCTTATATGTTTTTAATCTATAGCCTGCAGTCGAAATTATTTCATTCAGACTTGCAGAACTGAGAGGCCTTGCAAGATGGCGTTCACGATTTCAGAACATTGGGTTAGATGAAAAGCTTATGGATGGTGTAACTGAGAGAGTAGGGATGCTGATTGTGCAAGTCGAGCGCTTTTCTAGGGTTGCAGCTACAGTTCTTTATCTGGTATTTTTTTTCTCGTTGCATTTTTTCTTGTTTTTATCAAATTTCGATGAAAATTGAGACTTTCGCCCTTTTAAATTGAAGCTCCTTCCTGAACAAGTAGGCATATCATTTTCCTATATATTTTCGTATGTTCAGTTATGATTACTTGATTAGTGTTCATGCTGTACCTTTGGAGTTTATCATGTCGTAACTTTCATTGATTTATTGACTTTCCAGTTTCAAAATTTCTTCAGCTGGGTATTGAAGTGTGTCAAGATATTATTAAGTGAACCAACTGATCAAGTACCACCAGCAAACAGGTTTATGTCTTTTCTTCTGTTGTTCTCTTCACTTTCAGTCATGAATCAACACTTTGTTATTAACTACCAGGGGATCATCTTTTTGTAGTGAACTTGTGGTGATTTTTCTGAAGTTTCTTCTTGATAAAGATCCAATCAAACAGTTACTCGAAACAGATCAGATATTTGAATGGGATATGTAAGTAGATGCTACTTATTGATTTATGTTTCATAGTCTTTATTTAAACCATGTGTATAATTTTGAAGATTTGTGGTACCTATTCCAAGTTGTTATTTACTTATCTGTAAACACAAGTGCATGGTTATATCTGGACACGGATAGGTTGTGCTATTACACAATGGAAGTTTTCGTAGATGCAGTTAACTCTTAGAAGGAACTAGTCTTGAAATATACTAGTATATTTTTTGTGACATTTCCTGTATGCTAAGTGTCTTTGTGTTGCTAACTGCACTACCTAAGAAGAAACAAAATTCCTGTATTTATATGTATACCACTTCACTCTAGAAGATTTTGGCATTGGTGTCATAAAGTTAAAGATTTATGCTACATATTCCCATGTTGCGATGATGTGTTGCTAACTTGCTATATTCTTTAATTGTGTTGAACACCTATTTTTTTCAGAGATAGTGCAAGACAAGTTGAGCAGCTAGTAGTTTTCGGAGGATTTACGGACACCCAATTTTTGCAAAGGAGTTTGGCCAAACAATTTAGCGAATTGGAAGAAAGGTAAATCGATTTGTTGCTTAAGATTATTTGCCAGTACATGTGCTAGATTGCTTGAGGTTGAAGGTTAGTGTTTCGACTTAATGTACTGTCAGTCAAGTCTTTGTGCAGTCACTTACAACAGACGGAACAACTTTAAATATGTTCCTTTGTTGTTTAAAAATAAATAATCTTTCCCTTCTGTAAACCATTTTTTATGCTATGTTAACAACTCTTTATCCCATGTTATTTAGCTTGAAGGAGGCTTTCTTGATGCCATTCACCACCATTTCTTCGCAAATACATTGTCAAGGATTGCTTCCTCTTTACCCTGTTACATCGTCTGAGGCCTTGTCATCAACCTGTACCGCATCGTCAATTTCCTTCTATAAGGTTTATGTTTTCTTTGGTGATTTCTTCCTAACACATTAATAACATGGTCCTGAAGTGAACATACTCATTGTTTATTTCAATGTTTATCGGCAACCTATTCTGTGCATGCTTTGCAATTGGTCAATGATCTGTCGCTCTTCAAAGTCTTAATTGTTTCCTCAAACTAGCAGGATGAAGATTCTCAGCATAGCCCGTGTTCATATAGCTTGACTGACTACATATGCTTCAAGATACCTGATGGATCGTTAAATTTAAGAAATTGCATTGGTGTGATAAAGAACTTCTGCAACTCACGCAGTACCATCAACACACCATCACTTTCAGGTTTTCTGCTGCGTATGCCTGACGAATATGAGTGTGTTGATCTGTCTCTTTACAAGGTATTACCTGTTGCAACTATTGAGGCAGTACGTCGGTTTTGTAGATTAGTTGCATATCTTACAAAAGAAATTGTTATGCACAGGACAACCAGGTGGTCTTACTGCTGAGTGGAAAGTTCAGTTCTGAAAGTCCGGGAAGATCTTTGATGGTTATGCTGCAGATAGAAAACTTTTCTTTTTCACAGCTCTCAGGAACACTCCCTACAAATTGTAACAGTCTCCAAGAATTGCTGGTATGAATTTTCTTAACGAGAACAGTGAACTACTGAAATAAATTACTTTAAAAATTAAACTAGTCAAATTAATAATTAATAATCACAACAAGATAGAAAACTTGTACTGGATCTATAAATTGGAATTGACAAGAATCTATTTTCTATTATTTTACTTGTTATTTGATTAAGGACATACACCGCCTTGGGAAATTTTGATCTAGTTAAATACACATGCTTCTTGAAGTTGACCTCATTACTTTTACTGTCAAATAGTAATGGCCCTAATTTTCTTGCCATGAACATGTATAGGCACTGGAACTCCAATTGGACACAGATCATGGAAAAGTTCGTAGCATACCTCACCTTTTGTCTACTCCGCTGGCAGTCAGTGGTAGGTTGAGCGTTTATTTCCGCGCATGAATTTTAGTTGCTATGTAACGTTAAATAACCAGTAATGGCTGGAACTTGTTTTTCCTGCAGCCTCAAGAGGAGTGGCTTGCATCTTCTCGTCACGGAGGCATGCTTTGGTCTATATCCTTGATGAGGATGAGGACGAGGGCGAGGATGAAGATTCAGAGATGGACTGACCTTGGTACAACACCCATTAGCTTAAGCTCGCCATGCAGAAGTACCACACACCACCGCGTGCTGAAAACCAAGCAGAAATAGCTGCCACGATGGGCAACCTGCATTCATGATTGCCGGGGCATAGCACATGACATGCTGAAATTAGGGCCCCTTCAGTTCTTACGACTATGCAGAATTGCCGATGCTTGCTCTGATTCCGATTTCTGAAGCTGTTTTAGACCTCCTCAGTTGCTGCTACTCAGACCTCGGGGACACATGCAGAGCAAACTAGGACTGTAACTGGTCCCCCTGGACAAGATGGTGTTGTAGCAGAAATGTACCTAGTTTCACTATTAATCGTGCGACGTTGTTAAACATGGTTAAGAATATCTCATGTAACTCCAGGACAGGACTGAAGAGCATGTTAGTGTGATGCGGCCAACGAGTTGGAGTTGTTCTGTAGCGTTTGAGGCGAGGTAGCCTATGTTGTATTTATAGAGAAAAATTGTTTTGGATCTAACAAGCTGGTAGTTGAATTAGTTTTGTTAGATCTAGTAATCCATGGAGTATTGACGTTGCCTAGTGCTGACATTTGGACAACACGTGACACTACGAGAGTAGTTTTCATGTGGAACGAGTAGTCAAATCTTTTGCCTTCATTTGGAAGATTGTGGAGCACATCATTTTGCAAACCAAGTGGCACTAGATTGATTTTAAAAGGCAGTGCGATTTGAGACAGAGACGTGACTAGGGTTTCCCTCCCTCGTGTCGGCGGTGCAGCGATCTGCCTCGCCTCTTGTGGCCTTTTGGTTCCCCAGCAGATTATTCAGAATTGATAGTTTTTGGTTGTACTGCCTATGCTCATGTTGATAATGGAAAATTAGAGCCTAGAGCTGTTAAGTGCATCACATGGAGGTGCGATGGTTCTCGGTCCTTGTCAATGGGAGAGCTCCAAATTTTGTTGTTTTCCTTCGTTTGTTTAGGGTTTGTGAGGAATGCATGTCGGTGATGGCTCTCTAAAGATGGAATAAAGCCCCATGCGGTGATACATCTAGCTTCACTGGAGGGCATGTGGAGGTTTGGTTCTAGCGGATATCGTTGGATTTGGTTCGTATTTCTTCTGGTTTACGTTTCTCTTCATCGGCTATTGCTGCTGCTCTCTTGCGTTGGTTTTTTGGGGATTAGCATGATAACTTCCTATTGTCTACTACAAAAAACTTTATTTTCCAATGAGTGATGGGCGAGGATGGCGCACCTTAGTCTCGTTCAAGTGCTCATAGTCGTCGCTAGGTGGTTCAAAGATCTTTTTGTATTTTTTTACTACTTTTATGTTTCAAAAAAAAAGTGGCACTAGATTGAGGCCCTTAGTGTTTTTTTTTGCGGGTTGTGTATTTTAGTCGTGTCAGAGGTGATGTCACCTTTATTGGTAGATCAAGCAACATTGTCTACATGGATCGACAAGCTTTGAATCTGTGATCTGATTCTGAAGTAAACAATTGAAAAAAAAAGAAAAAAAAGGAGCGAAAAGGCAAATCAGAAAAACTGGTGTGCGCCTCCCGCATCGGCCATCCTCAGATCTCCCCGACCGCGCCGCATCTCGCCCACCCGACTCCCACCGGCGAGGGGGCCTCTCGCCGCCGGCGCCGACGCCGACGCCGCGATGTACATGGCGTACGGGTGGCCGCAGTCGATCCCGCTGGACCCGGGCGACTCGGACGGCGTGGTCCTCCTCCGCGTCCTCGGCCGCCTCCTCCTCGCCGTCTGCCCGGCCTCGCTCCACCTCTGGTCGGCCTCCCACCACAAGGTCCGCCTCGCCCGCCTCGACCGCTCCCCGGAGTCCCTCGCCTCCCACGGCCCCAACGCCCACGCCGTCTGGAGCCCAGACGCCAAGACTGTCGCCGTCCTGGTCAGCCCGCCGCCTGCCCCTCTCCCCCCCGCCTGCTTTCCCCGCGCAAGAACTCACTGTGTGCGTGTGTGTGTTTGTGCTGTGTCGCAGACCTCTTCTTTCCACCTCTACATATACAAGGTGCAGCTCTCGGGGAAGCCGCTGATCGTCGGCGGCAAGCAGCTCCCGGGGCTCTGCCTCGCCACTCTATCCCAAATAATCGTCGAGAAGGTTCCTCTCGCCACCGACATCTCCATAACGTACGGTACCCCTCACTCCTTACCCCAAAAACAATTCCTGCCGCCGCGGGGAGCTAAATTCAAAGTGTTCGATCGTGTCGCAGGAGCAACTTCGCGTGCGACAGCAAGAGCGCGCTCTTTGGGCTGTCCAACGGGCACTTGCAGGTCGTGTCCTGGAATGCTGAGGTACATGGAAATGCATACTGCTTTTGTTTCTCGTAAGTCGCCCGTTAGAAGCTAGCAGCTATGCCACCTCCGCCTGCCTCCTGCTTGCCATGCTAAGCGCGTTTGTTGTTGTTGCCTGCCAGTTCTCGGACACCTTCAAGCTCCGCTGCTCGGCGTGCTCGCCCGACAAAACTGCCGCCGTTGTAGACGCTTTGGTGTTCGATCCGCCTAGCTCGCGAGGAGGTTCTAATGCGAGGCCTGCTCCCTGCTGCACAGGGGACTTTGCTATCGTCGGTGTCGAGTTGTCGGTCAAGCTGAGGCTGCTGGTGGCTTTGTACTCGGACTGTCAGGTCGCGCTCTGCACGGTCGGTAAGAAGGGGTTGAAGCAAACCGGCGGCATCAGAGTGGAGAGATGGTTGAACACTGGTGACGCGATGTGCACGTCCGTGGCTTCCGATCAGCAGGTTCTTGCCGTTGGGTGCGCCAGAGGTGTCGTTGAGTTGTATGACCTGGCTGAGAATGCGCGGCATATGCGCACCGTTTCCTTGTTTGATTGGGGGTAAGCCTCTCGTACAGATATATGTATTTTTAAAATTATTAGAGATTTTAGTACCAGTTGCATCGAGAGTTGAGAGTTCTGACTACCTAATTTTCTGGCAGTTGATTGCAATTTTTTTACTGATCTACGATACCCTTATTGCATATAAGTTAGAGGAAATTTTAAGATACCTGCCACTTGACTAGATCTCTACATCTCCAAGTGTTATTCAGGCGAATTTCGACTGCCTGATTGTATGGGTTCAACATTTAACGCAAATATTGTTCTTGTGCTTAGGCTTAAACATGTCATTTTGCCAGAACGGTCAACATTGTTTTCTTGTGCTTAGCTTAAACGTGTCATTTTGCCAGAACGGTCAATCGTTCAACATTTACTCTGGCGTGTGAGTTGTGACTGGCGTGTACTAGGTTGATATACCAGCAATGTTTTTCAGTTATTATTCTATGGAAGCTGAGATAACTGTTTTTTTCTTGGGTAAAACTTTGTAGGTATTCAGTGGAAGATACCGGTCCTGTTACTTGTATATCTTGGACGCCTGACAATTGTGCTTTTGCAGTTGGATGGAAATTCAGGGGACTTACTGTTTGGTCTGTATCTGGATGTCGGTTGATGTGCACAATTCGTCAGGCCGGATCAAATTCTGCATTGTCTCCAATGGTTAAACCTAGTGCCCAAAAATTTGAGCCTCTAATGGGCGGAACATCACATATTCAATGGGATGATTATGGGTATAAATTATTCGCAGTTGAAGAAAGTTTGTCAGAAAGGGTTCTTGCTTTCTCATTTGCCAAATGTTGCCTCAACAGAGGACTTTCAAGCACAACATACATTCGCCAGATTCTTTATGGCGAAGATCGAATTCTATTAGTGCAACCCGATGATACTGACGAACTTAAGATATTGCATCTTAATATTCCAGTTAAGTGTTCAGTTTGATCTTTTGATTTGTTTCTTAGGCAAGAGTGTTGCGACATATGTTGATGCATGGCTCATCATAATACTTCTATTTTTGAAGCAGGTGTCATATAGCTCACAGAACTGGCCAGTTCTGCATGTAGTTGCAAGCGATGACGGTATGTACTTGGCAGTGGCTGGCTCTCATGGTCTAGTGCTGTATGATTTGCGAAACAAAAGATGGCGTTTTTTTGGGGATGTTACTCAAGAGCAGAAGATTCAATGCAAAGGCTTATTGTGGCTGGGGAAAATAGTCATCGTGTGCAATTATGTTGAATCATCAAACACGTTAGTCTCACTTTCTTACCTTAGTTTTTGCTATCTGCTAACTATCTCAAGTCTGAGACTTTCTAGTTGAACACATATAGGCTCTCTATTTATAATACTCCGTAGTATGTCTGTGAACTGATTTTTCGTGTTTTGAACCAGTGCTTGAACTCACATAGGTACTGATTGAACCTCACAATTTGCTAATATGTCAAAAAAATTCACTAATATTTTCTTTTCTTAGTGCTTTGTTCCTATTTAAATATCATGTTTTTTTTTTCTTCTAATGTGATTTTCTATTTAGCATTTAGCTATATGATAAGTTTGCTGCATTTTTCTTAGGTACGAGCTGCTGTTTTTCCCAAGATATCACCTTGATCATAGCTCTTTACTTTACCGAAAACCACTGCTTGGTAGACCTATTGTCATGGATGTCTTTCAGGACTATGTTCTCGTTACCTACAGTCCGTTTGATGTGCATATCTTTCATGTGATTATCTCGGGAGAATTGTCACCTGCCAGTAGTCCAGTTTTACAGGTGATGTGAAAATTTTGCATCCTCAATGTGTGGCCTGCCAGCTCTGTCTGATAACGTTTATTTCTCTACGATTAAGCAGCTTTCAACAGTTAGAGAACTTTCAATTATGAGTCCAAAGAGCCCACCTGTTTCAATGCGCTTGATTCCTGAACGAACTGATGAACAATTTCTGAAGCGGGATTCAAATGGATCTTCTGACTTGCTGTCCCGACAACCATCAAGGTATATTTTAACCCAAATGTCACCTGGTAATGTTCTCTTTGATTTTTATTTGGTTTACAATATATCAGGTGCCTTATCTTGCGGGTGAATGGGGAACTTTCTGTGCTGGACATGGACGATGGACATGAACAATCACTTACAAATTCAGTTGAACTCTTCTGGGTCACTGGTTCTCAAATGGAAGAGAAGGGTAATCTTATCAAAGAGGTTTCATGGCTTGACTATGGCCATCAAGGGATGCAGGTTGGTTTAAATGGTACTCCACAATATATATCTCTTTGTTATGCCCATGCATTTTGGGGTCATAGATGTTTTTTCAAAATCTACCTGCAATTCTTTTATGCAGATTCTGCTTTGTTGCAGGTATGGTACCCGTCACATGGAGCAAATCCTTTTAGGCAAGAGGATTTTTTGCAGGTACCGATCTTCTGAAATCATACAATGGAGTTCTCCACCTGCTTCATATGTGTTTATTTTTTAGTAAAACTATTAATAATGTCGTAATAATGCTAATTTTTGTCATGATATAATTGTTAGTTATAATTGAGCATGTCTTATTTGATTCTGTAGTTGGATCCAGAGCTTGAATTTGACCGAGAGGTGTATCCTCTTGGTCTTCTTCCAAATGTTGGCGCAGTAGTTGGTGTTTCTCAGAGAATGTCCTTCTCAACCTCAGAGTTCCCATGCTTTGAACCTTCCCCAAAAGCGCAAACAATATTGCATTGTTTACTACGGCATCTCCTTCAGGTAAAATTGGCATTGATCATTCCTCTTTACATTATGTTTTCTATGTTGACCTGTATAAAGATAAATGCAATCTTCAGAAACTTTTTCATTAATCTGATAAGAGTAAAAAAATGTAAGATTTTCACATTAGTAAAATATTATTTAGATCACTAGCAGTGCACCTAAAATTGAGTTCTTACCTTCAGGTTAGTGCTAGTACACAACCAAGTGAAAAATATGACTTATGCTTCAAAGATTTTAAAAAAGGGAGGACCAAGTTTGACGATGATTGCATGAACATTGCTACACACTTACATGTGATTAGCTAATATTTTTCATACATTGCCGTCCAAGACTTTTCTCCACTATTGATTTTAGCTTGGATAATTGGTATTATGTTGTTATTTTACTAACTTTGCAAGTCAACATATGGCCTGTGCCTGTTACAACAACAGAGCCTTTTGTCCCAAGCAAGTTGGAGTAGGATAGCGATGAAACCCAACAAAAACACGTGCCGACCAAACAGTGAGGAGAGTTTAAAAGAATATAAATAGACAAAACAAGAAAAGTGCATTATGGTTTTGTTACATAGATTGCCAATTTCCATTTAGTCCTATCAAGTGCCAAATCTATAAGCATGGTTTTAAAGGCGTCACCTAAGCGTCCAAGGCTCCAAGCGCTCCCCCTACGCCTTAGAAAAACGCCCGCCTTAGGCACCTAGGCGTCCAAAGCGTCCGCCTAGGCGTCGCCTAAGCGTCGGAGCGCCCCCCCCCCTTCGCCTTAGGACGCCTTGGCGCCTTTAAAACCATGTCCACCTCCTCCCATGTCAACTAGTATGGCTTGTGCCTGTTAGTTCATCAATATCTCTGGTGTCTGGACATCCCCCCTGAAGACTCACCGCGGACCCGAAATAGCATAGGGATAACAAGGATAGTTGCAGAGATTGATCAGAATCTGAAAGGGAGTCAACACCCAAGAGAGAAAATATTTTCGCAGAAAGAGGGTGCTAATTTCTTGTGGACACAAATCAGCCTTATTATGTACTACTATCTTCAATAGATTGCAGTACTAGGGGGAGGGTCTCTCCCTGTTTGAGAAAACAGTTGTTAAGGTCTACCAAATTTGTTGCCATCGTGCTACCCTTGCAGAAGTTTTCGATACATTACGGTGAACCTTGGGATTTATTTCTTTATTGAGCTGCTGTATTGGCCACGTTGAAGTGTGTAGCAGTACTTTGTTACAGAGTGAATATAACCATCGAAAGAAGATGATTCCGCCTACATTAAACTAGGACACTAGGTTGATGTATTCAGAAGATTAGTGTTATGGCTTTACCATGAAGTTATGGCACAACAATGCTTTATTGGACTACTTGAATCAACTTTTAATATGTTGGCCTGTTTTAGTGTTTTGTAGAGCTTATATGCCAATTCCAAAGTTGTATGGAGTAAATAATTTTCTTGTGCCTTTAAATTTAGTCTTCCATTCTCTTTTTTTATTAACAGAGAGACAAACATGAAGAAGCTTTACGTTTGGCAAACTTGTCAGCAGAGAAACCTCACTTTTCTCACTGTTTAGAGTGGCTTTTGTTTACGGTATTCGAAGCAGATATATCAAGGTATTTAATTCTGACTTACACTGTCCTTCTACAAATGTACTTTATATTTGCAGTATGGAGCTAAATAAAATATGGAAACATGCTATATAGTTTTTGGTGAATTGGCATTAGGTCCTGTTTTATATTGAAAGCAATAGAGGTTCGCTTACAGGAACTGGGTTATCAACCAGTTTTACAAGGAAAGTTCAAAAATAAAAGCGTGCCTAGTCACTCCCCTGGCACTACAAGGTGATCAACCCAAACAAACGACAGTGGAGATAGTTGTTTAATAGAACTCCCTGTAAACACTCTCCAGGGAAAAGATACTAAATGAACAGCAACAAACATCAGGAAACTGAAGGCAAACTCCTCATCAGCCATAGCTAAGATAAGACCCCCAAAAGGAATGATTTCCAAAGAAAATTCAGGTCCGACCGTCCGACGTCGTAGCAGAGCCAACTTCCTCTTGCATTCACCAATTGCCTAGTCAAAGCTGTCTTGTGTCTGGGAGTCCCAGAGAGGCCGCCATTGCTGCAAAAAGGATCCATATTCATAATACCGCATCAGTGGGGCGTTTCAGCACTGTCCGTTAAAAAAACATCTTAGTCTGTATGGTGCGGAGAGACCACAACGTGGCAGCAATCCCAATGCAATTTAGTACTATGAAATTCTCCCCATCCCCATATTTAGTACTACCTGAACTAAAACCACGACAAGAATTATCGAACGGAGGGAGTATGAGCCAAGATCTCTTTTCTAGGAGACTTTGTGGATTTGCAGGCCAGAGTTGAAGTGTCTGAAACATGCTATGCTGGTTCACTGTGTATTGTTTATGATAAAGCGCTTTCAACTGGATGCCATCCACCACCTTGATATTTCTATTTATTGCTGTATTGGTAGCGTGTTTTCATCTTTTGTTGACCAAGTTGCTAGCTTTCTTGTCATCATTGCTGAAATAATGTATCGAGCCTTTTTCTTATTGGCTACTTGCTAATTGCAGGCCAAGTGCTTCAAAAAATCAACCTTCACACAAAAGTGAATCTCCAAAGAAATCTCTTTTAGAGAAGACATGTGACCTACTTCGAAACTTTTCTGAATATATGGATGTTGTAGTCAGTGTTGCTAGGAAAACTGATGGTCGGCACTGGGCAGATCTTTTCTCGGCAGCTGGACGATCCACAGAGTAAGTGTGCAGCCTTTTATTTTTCCAAAGATGCATACCTTGTTGTAACTCTTGCTCTTAGTATAAATAATTACCATGCCAGCTAGAGTGTAGATCCACTTGTGGTTGCACACTTCCATCTGTCATATTGGTGTCCATCAAGAATCTAATGATGAATCTGTTGAAGTGCTTATCAGTAACATGGACTGGTGTCTAGCCGGGCTTCAAAATGACCTTAATCTTAGAGAGCTCAGGAATTTTGTTGAACTTGGCTTGTTTCTTAGGGTTTCTAGAGGATAGAGGATATAGATGTCATTTTGATTTGTCTCGCCTGTCAATTTCCAAAACTACAGTGCTTCGTCATTGGTGTGTATCAATACTTGCCGAATATTTATGGTTATCAGTCCAGCACCAGCATTTGGTATCTTGGGAGTGCAGACTCAAATTGGATGTTTATGATTTTTACCTACCAATTAACATATGAAATAAATATAATGGTTGTGTTCTTATTATGACCGATCTTCCATGATAGGATGTTTGAGGAATGTTTCCAACGGAGATGGTACAGGACGGCTGCTTGCTACATACTGGTACGCCCTTTTAGGATATGTTAAATGATATCTGAGGCATGATTGAATTGCTCAGGCTTATGCACTAACAAAGAGTAATTTTCACCATTATTATCATTTAGTTATACAAGAATTAGTGCTTACAATGTTCTGTGACTGCAGGTCATTGCTAAGCTGGAAGGCCCTGCTGTCAGTCAGTATTGTGCACTCCGTTTGCTCCAAGTAATTCTTTTACCTTAATCATAAGGTGGTTTAGGTCTGGTCTATGTGCTAGTTGTCTCACATGTTCAAGCTAAATTTTTTGAGTGTTCATTACTTTGCAGGCTACACTCGATGAATCTCTGTACGAGCTTGCTGGGGAGTTGGTATGCTTTTATGCTATAACTTGTCTATTTCCTATATTTATAGTCTGGAGGGGAATAATAACGTAATGCAACTAATGTTCTTAGGTTCGCTTCTTGCTAAGGTCTGGCAGAGACTTCGAAAATGCCAATACGGACTCTGAAAAACTATCTCCAAGGTTTATGGGCTATTTTCTATTCCGTTCACCATATAAGAGACAATCTTCTGATTTGAAAAGGTACATTTTGTAGTTAATTTTAAAAGGTTATATTGTTATTTTGAAATAAGATTATGGTTTTGCTATCAGAATTTCTGAACTGTTATTCCCTGTTTGGACAGTAACTCAGTGAAAGAACTTAGTCCACATATTGCCTCTGTTATGAATATTCTGGAGAGTCATGCCAGCTATTTGATGTCTGGCAAGGAACTTTCGAAGCTCGTTGCTTTTGTCAAAGGGACTCAGTTTGATCTTGTGGTGAGATTCTAAGCATTCATCATTATAACATTTTTACCGATTTCAAGCCACATGTTATCAAACTTCATTGTAACTTTATGCAGGAATATCTTCAGCGAGAAAGGCTAGGGTCTGCTCGACTGGAGAATTTTGCATCTGCACTTGAACTAATTGGAGAAAAGGTTAATTAACAAATCATGAATATTTACTTTTTTCGAGAATACCTCAAGATTACTTTTATGCTCAAGTTATTTGCAAGTCAGGAGCATTATGTCTTGCTTATTATTATAGGAATAATACTTAGCTATTTAGAAGTTTTTCTTTGCAAAGACATTTGAGGTGTATATATTACAAATTTCATTTCAAAGTTTGAAAAATCTGTAATGCTGAACGATAAAACTTACGGCTGTCAACGAGCTGAGCCGACTGTGAGTGCATACACCCAGGCCTGGCTCAACCTCGACTTACACCCCGAGCCTAAAGCTAAGCTTGAGCTCTCAACTCGTCAAAGGCTTGGACAAGTCCGAGCTCCACTCAGCGAGCCTCATGACTGTAAAGAAAAAGTTATACCCAACTCATCTGTGCAAGAGCCAAGGGCTGATTTTGCCTTAGTGCCTCGCCTGAGTTTTCCTTAATAGGTGGTGCTACATCTACATGCTCATTCCACACAGAAATTGGTACTAAACATCCAGCACTTTATGCTATCATTCCATGACATGTAGGAATAATTTAAGATGGCCTGTAACACCAGTGCAGGCTTGAAAATATATTTGCAGTTATGAGTCAGCACAGCTTCTCTCTTGGACTTGACTCTTTGTGTGCATGAAAGAGCCTTGAGGACCAGTGCTTAGCTGCAAACTGAGAAAGTTGAATCAGTTTAAGGTGTTGCTGCCATTTGTTTTTTTGGATTGAAAACTTCATTCAGCCTTCAGCACAGGGTTGCAAGAACGGTTGGCTTGGGGTTCTAAGTGGGTGTGGAATCGTCGAAATTTCGGGGAGAGAAGAGTGGACCACTCGTTTTAAGTTCTACCAAGCATGGCCGACTTTTTGAGCTTGATCTTCTGAAGCTTGCAATGAGGTCAGGCTTGAGCTTTGCTTGTGAGCCTAGAACGAATCTAGCTCGAACAGTTTGTTGAGCCTGAACTATTTTGGCAGCCCTTGTGAAACTCTCAGTTTTAATTCTGTTTAAGATTAATAAGTGTGGTCACATAATAAATGGTGTTGACGTTCTTAGTTTTTAGAAAAAACAAAGTGTTTGCCGCAGTTTTCTCAGGCTAGTTGTGCTTTGCTCAACACTGCTTGGACCTGAATATTGTGAATATTTAATGAGATGCTTTACTCGAGCAAATCAGCAAACCAGTTGACACTATTGAAATAGAAAAGGAACAATAAGCTAAGATTATCTCGTGTAGATCATCTACTTACTTTTTTTTGCTGCGAAAAGGGATTTTTTTTTCCGAGAAAACCCAGAGACTTTGCGTTTCATTTCATTGAAAAGAGAGAAGTTTGGTTACAATCCTCCTAGGAGGTGAATACAGGGGAACTAACATATACATGAATGCACATCCCAGGTGGATGGCAGAACTTAGGCCAGAGCGTGATAGCGTAGCCTCGTCCTGGAAAGCAGGGCGGAAGTGGAGGGCTGGGCGTTGTCGAAGACACACTCGTTCCTCTGTTTCCAGAGCATCCAAGGGATTAGGAGCATCGTGGAGGCAAGACCCTTGTGCATGGGCTTTGTGGTGGCGAGTTTGCTCGATATGGACCACTCAGCAGCGACGAAGTACCATCGGGAGGCTGGCAGGGAAGCCGGAGCCAAGCCAAGGTCTCGTACCAAATCTGGCATGAGAAGGGGCAGGCAGTGAGCAAGTGAGCCATTGTCTCAAAATCCTAGTCGCATAGGAGGCAGCGGGGGTGCTGCTGCAGGCCGCGGCGCTGTAGGCGAGCTGCGGTCCAGGAGCTGTCTTGATGGAGCGCATGATCGCCAGACAACGCGCCCGCATCGCTTTCCTGAAGGATGGGGACGCCAACACGGCCTTCTTCCACCTGCAGTGCTCCCACCGCTGGCAGAAGAACAAGATCAACTCTCTTGTCTCCGAGCAGAGAGTGCTGATGGAACACGCCGACATGGCCGAGAACGCTTTCTCACACTTTGCTCGGCACCGATGTTTCCCGCCACGTGACGCTCGACCTCGACGAGCTAATTGCTCCGTCTGATGGCCTTGACGACTTGGAGGCGCCCTTCGAGGAAGCGAAGATTTGGGACGCGATCAAGCTCTTGCCTGCCCAAGGCCCCCCGGACTCTATGGTTTCACTGCCGAGTTCCTCTGCGCCTGCTGGGCGACAATCAAGTACGACCTTGTTGCGGCCTTTCAGCAGTTACACACACTTCTCCCGTGAGGGTTCCATCGGCTTAACCAAGTGCTCTTGATGCTGCTGCCTAAGCGGGCTGACGCCGCGTCCATCGGCGACCTCAGGCCCATAAGCCTGATCTACCTGGTGGCCAAGCTCTTCGCCAAGCTCCTGTCGCTGTGGCTCGCTCCCAGATTGGACTCCCTGGTTAGCAAAAACCAGAACGCGTTCATCGCCAGGTGGAGTCTAACAAGACAACTACGTGCTAGTGCGGCAATCCGTGAGGGTCCTCCATCAGCTGCGTGAACCGAGGGTGATCCTCATGCTTGATTTGGCGTTCGACTCCATATCCTGGCCCTTCCTCTTTAAGGTCCTGCGCCGGTTTGGTTTCGGTGACCGCTTCCTCGACTGGCTCGCGATCCTGCTGAGCTCTGCCAGCACCAGAGTGCTCATCAACGGCAAGCTCGGACCCCGATCTGGCATCGACGAGGCCTGCGGCAGGGTGATCCCCTGTCGCCGCAGCTGTCCGTCCTCGCCATCGACGTCTTGGGGCGCCTGATTAGGCATGCCTACAAGCTGGGCATGCTGCAGCGGCTGCACCCACGTCAGACCATGCCCACCATATCGCTGTACGCAGACGACGTACTGCTCTTTTGCCACCCATCGACCGGCGACATCAACGCAGTCAAGTCTATCCTGAAGATCTTTGGTCGAGCTTCCGGACTTCTGGTGAATTACTCCAAGAGCTCCGCAGCCCTCCTGCACTGCGACGTTGAGGCTGAGCTGGTGGCGACAGGCCTCGGCTGCCCTGTTGTCGCCCTGCCCATGACCTACCTGGGAATCCCCCTCATGGTCCGGCGCCTGGCAACTGCACAACTCCAACCCCTGGTGGCAAAGGTCGCTGACAAGCTGCCCACTTGGATCACACGCCTGATGCACAAGGCAGGGCGCCTGGCGCTTGTCAAGGCTGTGGTCTGCGCTGTCCTGATCCATCAGCTGCTCGTTCTTGCCCCCTCCAAGAAAACCCTCAAACTAATCCAGAAGATTCAGAGAAGTTTCTTCTGGGAGGGGCGTGCCCAGGCTAAGGGAGGGAACTGCCACGTCAATTGGCAGCAGGTTTGCCGGCCAACCTCTTATGGAGGTCGCAGAGTGCAAGACATCGAGCGTGCAGGCTTCGCTCTGCGCTTACGGTGGCTCTGGTTCAGTAAAACGGACCCCAGCAGAGCATGGCATGGTATGGACCTGCAGTTCTCTGCAGCCGAGCGCAGCCTCTTCTTCGCCTCTACAAGCATGACCATCGGTGACGGCACGTCAGCGATGTTCTGGGAGGATCGTTGGATTGGCGGCAGGGCCGTGTAGGGGCTCGCACCCCTGCTATACAACTGCATCCCCAAGCGAAGAAGGAAGATGCGGACTGTCGCTGACGGCCTCCAGGGCAACAGCTGGGTGCGTGACATCCACGGCACGCTGGCATTCATGAAATTAGGCAATATCTGCTGTGGTGGCGCACGGTCATGCAAACCACCCTCTCCACACAGCCTGACCAGCTCATCTGGAAGTGGACTGCGGACGGCACCTACTCCGCGGGCTCTGGCTACCTCGCTACCTTCTGTGGCTCCATGCGCTGCAACACCTGGAAAGTGATCTGGAAGGCATGGGTGCCCCCTCGAGTCAAGCTGTTCATATGGCTCGCCAACAAAGTAAATTTTATTCATTGGAAACATAATTACAGTTGATGGACATAGCGCTCGCAACATCCCGAGGGAAGTGCTGGAGCCATGTATTTGTCAGTCCCTGAATTCCACACATACTCGCTAACTTGAGTACAGTGAGCGCGTCAGACCAGGGCGCCTCGAGGCACACAGCCAGACGATGTCGTCGATTGACGGGAGATGGGATCAAGGACGGCAGCTTGGAGATGGCGCTGTGGAGGTTGGCGATCCTTTTCACCAGAACAATCTTGTGGAGGCAGAGCAGATTGTGGAGGCGAAGTTACGGGCAAGAGGAAAGGCATCCCCGTATTGATTTTTGTGGGTATGGATAAGTTGAGGGTAATTGGATGTATTCTCCCTATGCCCAAAACAGAATGGTTAATTTTTATTTACCCATATCCTATCCAAACGTGGGCATGGATTCGGATGTGGGACCTTTCCAAGTTGAGTTTCGGCTTGCCAATTGCTGGTTTTGTCCACTTCCTGATTTTCCTTTCCTTGCATTGCTCGCTTGTTTGTGTGGTTGAAACCCTTCATATGATAACACCTTTTTACCTTGGTTTGAGCATATGCGTCACATACCTCGATCCCCCCTTGGTTGATTTGCAAGTTTAGAAATCACACGTTTCAAAATATATTATTTTGGTTTTATCTGTTTTTCTTGGAAAAAGTTCTCACTTGTATGCCGATATCTGATGACAGCTCCAAATGGACACACTTCAGAGCCGGCTCGATGCTGAGTTCCTTCTTGCTCATATGTGTTCTGTCAAGTTTAAGGAGTGGATTGTGGTGCTAGCAACCTTATTGAGACGTGCAGAGGTAATACTCATATAGTTTTATGCTTTGACATGGTTAACAATTCTTTTATGCAAGTTAAAATGTATGTGTGCTGTGCTTTGGTAATCTTGTCATTGACGTTTGCATCTGCGCTGGAGTTGTTTTTTGGCTCTTAACCATGGGTTGAACATTAGGCATACATTTGGTCCTCCACTACTTGCCTGCCAGTATTTACTTGTCGCACAACTTGTACTTAACAGGTTAGAGTTATTGCTGTAGAATCCTTTTTTCTAGATCAGATAGTTATCTAGTTGGTGCACTTTATCAGTGAATAACAGTGATTTTTTTTATCTGCTCTATTTGAAGTTTACAGGTGTGATGGTTTAGAAGTGAATTATTATACATCAAATTGTTTGGCTATGTAAACTCAGCCTTGCTGTTGCAATACATCTTTTTGTTGTTCCTCAGGTTTTGGTGGATCTCTTTCGACATGATATGCGGTTGTGGAAAGCATATAGCATTACCCTACAGGTTAGCAAGTACAAAAGGTGTTTGTTTTATTGGGTCTATAAACTTTATAAGTGTCTCTGACATGTGTACGAATCACTTGCAGTCACATGACGTATTCAGAGAGTACCTTGATCTTCTTAGCGCCTTGGAGGAGGAGCTTTCTTCAGTTTCTGATCTTACATTGCAAAACGGACCACTGTCATGAGGCTGAAGGATAGCGATCTTTTGGATGCTCAACAGTTTAGCCTGTGTTAATTTAACACATACAGTTAGAAAGAGAGAAGCCCGGGGAATCTTTTGTAGATAGTATTATTTGGGGGTTTCCCCCTTAGAGCAACATCTTAGAGGCTACGACAGCCTTTTGTGCAGTAAATGAGTTGATCACCACATTGTTGTATCATTAGTTGCGGCAGAGTGAGAGTGTGCAATCTTCCCCTTTCTGTAAGTATGCGCTTCTCCCTAACAATGTAAAGTATATACCAGTTATGAGCATCCAGTGTCTTTTTGTTCCTTCATTATGTGTATGCTCATCACCTATCTCTTGCCCGAGATGTTCATTATATGTTCATATTCTTGTAACTTGTATCCATCTGGTTCTAGCATCATTTAGCTCGATGGAACACCTAACCTCTATGGAACACCTAACCTCTATGGAACACCTAACCTGCAGGACGGAAGAACTCGCATAGTTTAACGAGAAATTTCAATCAGATCACACTCTTCTGCCACCGCCTTTGTACTTACTGCTGCGGCAGGGATAGCACTGCAAATGTTCAAACCGAAAACTAGGCAGCCGCTGAGCGTGCATGCTTCGATGAAAAACCAATACAGTGCCAGCAAGCACGGTAAATATGTTTGACGACCCAAAGGACTGCATGCGGTCCGTCTTTATTCACTACACAAATAGTACCATTACACATACTAACGGGCGCCTATGAGCCATCCACGCACGGGCGATATCCAGGCATCAGGCCATTTTATTGGAGCAATTCAGACACGGAGCACTACGAGCATGTCGGTGTCTACATCATTTCATCGGAAAGAAGGTTGGCTGTTCTATAGCATGGGCCGTTCTGGCACCCGGCGCCACAGTAGTCACCGCCAAGGCCGCAGAACCCGTACCTGCTGCAACATAGGCCGCCACCACACCTCCTTCTACCACCGCACTGTGCGTTTTCGGACACATCATTTTCATCGACGTTGGCTATTCTATAGCATGGCCCGTTTTGGCACCCGACGCCACAATAGTCGCCGCCGAGGCCACAGAACCCATACCTGCTGCAGCAAAGGCCGCCACCGCACTTCCTTCTACCTCCGCACTGCGCGTTGCCGGGCACACCACTTTCAACAACGTTGGTTGTTCTATAGCACGGCCCGTTCTGGCACCCAACGCCACAGTAGTTGCCACCGAGGCCACAAAACCCATACCTGCTGCAGCAGAGACCGCCGCCGCACTTCCTTCTACCTCCGCACTGCGCATTGCCCGGCACGGCATTTTCATCGCTGCTGAAGCCAAGGGCGGTCACCGCAGCAAAGGCAAGGACCAACATGCACAGTGTGATGGCCTTCATGTTCATGGCCATGTCGGATGCTCCTTTTTTTTTAGCTTAGTGCGGTGGATGTTGAAGCTTCCGATGATGAAGCACGAAGCTTGCGAGGTGCCATTATATAGGCGTAAATGTTCGTGGTGCCTCCTCGAGGGAATGTGCCGTCGCCAAATAGGGTTTGTTCGTAGACAAATATTGTTAGGGGCTTTTAATCACATGCATGTATGTGCTAGCCATAGTCAAATATTGTTTGTTCAAAAGTGGCTTTTAGTTGTGTTGGGCTGTAGCAATAAAGTGGCTTTAATTCTCTACTTTTCTCGAGTTCGTTAGTTGGATTAGTATTCCGTCTTCGGAAGACACATATCTACACATCAGCTAGCACATTTCTTGCACTCCAAATTAAATCTACAGATTAACATGGTGACTGTACTGAGTACGAAAAAAGAAACGATGGGCATGTAGTGAACCAACCGGCCGGTGGCGTCACATGAGGTGTCAAGGCGGGATCCGACTAAGATTTTACTTACAGTGTATTTTATCTTCTCTAGTTGGTAAAATGCACTATAAATGAAATTTAGACGAGATCTTACTTTTTTTTTGACGAATAGGACTCTAGCATTAAAAGAAACAACAAACAGTACAAAGAACTCCGAAAAAACGAAAATTACAATGAAATCCTTGCGAAGCCCTTCATCTTCAACCTCGAGGCATCTTACTTAACACCCAGCGAGGCACCAAAGCTCAATACCAATACGATGACAACGAAACGAGGATCGAGATGGTTGCAGTAGAAAGTAGAAACAAGAAGTAGCCAGTCAGCCATGAACGTCGATGTACATCCCTTCTTCTTCGTCTCGCACACAGCAAGGAAAGGAAAACAGCGACCGGTTACATGCGTATCCAAATGAAAATCGATTTGTGCCTTACATCACATGTGAAATTCGAAGTCTTTTCTTTCAGTGTTAAAATCCAAGGTCTGGTCTTAATTAGTTGTGCCTAGAAATGACCTTGTTGAAAGCACTATTTTGAGAGCGAAGACTATCTTCAGGGTGAAAATCTAAAATATTTGATCGGGCGACGATGGCGCGTGTGCGATTTTTTCCTTCTGGGAGGTGCAACTTTTGGAGAGTCTGAAGTTCAGGTGTTGTCTTGGTGGTGGATGTGTTGTTGTTGCTAGGGCTAGAATACTGTAGTGGAACTTTAATTTCTTAATTAACTTTTTTTTGGCTGTGTGCATCTATACTGCTATTAGGCTATTGCGTTGTTGCAGAGGCTATGTGTATTTGGTATCTCCTGATATTAATATATTCCCTTTATCGTAAAAAATGAAAATCGATTTTCATCTTGCTCGTGAGGCTAGTACGTGCAAAATATTTCTTTGCCCACATACATCATACATGAAACAATTTTTTTGTCTAGTACCAAAAAATACTCGGCAAAAGGCAAAACTACTCGGCAAAGCGGCAAAGACTTCTCGGGCAAGTCTTCTCCGGCAAAATATCTTTGCCGAATGTAATTTCACGACACTAGGCAAAAGCCTTTGATGTGCATCAAAAGCATCAAGAGTTGACACTCACCAAAGAAAAGCACTTGACCATTTGTCCGATGTCAATGGCGCGTCGTCTTTGCCAATTGTCTAGGCTAGACACACGACAGCTGCTTCCCCAGGTGCATGCAAAGACACGGCTGCAGTGAAGCTGCCACATCGCCCCCTTGTTTGCCGAGTGCCAAAGTTGGCACCATATAACAAAGCCCCTGCCTTTGCAGAGTTTCAAGCCCTGGGGCACTCAACAAAAAGCCTTGGGATGCATGGCCAACTATATTCGCCGAGTGTCTAGATCTAGGACACTCGCCAAAGATCCTCTTTTGTTACTTTTTGGGCTTTTTTTTGTTAATTTCCTGCATTATACACACAATAATTCATAGCACTAACAAAGATCACAAGTACTGATGTCCTAGCTATTGCCTCATTTTCATATATAGACCAATCTTGAGAAAAATTCATTCCCACGGTCTTTCTATAAAAAAAATCAAGGGTTTTCTCCTATTTTTAGATAAAAGTCATGAAATGCCCAATTTTAAATTAATAAAGCCAGAGGTTTAGTTCAACACAGTTAGTTACAGACATGCTGGGCCTACAGCTTCACCAATAACACCAAGAGAACATCGTAAAACATAGGCGGGGTCGGCCTCCCCGCAGACACGCCTAGACACGAACAAATGCCGGTTAAGGCACACCCTAGGGCCTCATCTTGTTGGCTTCAGAGACACGTACAACTCCCTTAGCTCGCGCGCCATCCAGCTTAGTCCCTCCTTTTCTCTTGCCTTAAACTTTAGATTTCACAGCTGCAAAAAGATAATGGTTTTGTAAATAATGTCAGCCGAGTTAGAAATAGTTTTCTTCTCAATAGTAAGTTTGTTGTGCGTGTTCCAAAGCGGCCAGGATTGGGCTAGGAACAGCACCCGGAGAATCCATCGCGTATACCCCGTGAAACTCAATAGAATGGCATGTAACTGGGCGGAGTTGGCAGGATGCCCCCAGCAGCTGGCGAAGGACCGGCCAAGAAAATTGCGCAATGGAGCAGGAGAAGAAAACGTGATTGGCATCCTCAGTGGCTCCGCAAAGAGCGCAAAGACCATTGGAAGGGCCATATCGGCTAGCGATCTTTTGGCTCGAAGGGAGCTTATCTAGAGCAAGTTGCCTGGAGAAGATTTTGATCTTTATAGGTACTTTAGCTTCCCACATATCTTTGAAGTGGGCCACCGTCGTGCCTTGGGAGAGATTATCATACATGGATTTGACAGAAAAACTACCGGACGGTTCCAGGTGCCATAAAACCTTGTCACGCCCCCTGACAAGTTCCACCATGGTCATTATAGTCTCCAACTCTCGCCACTAGCGCAGACCCTCCTAATCTAGTGAACGATGAAAGCGGATTTCCAGAGTATCATTACGTCTATTATTAGCCACCGAAATGAATTGATTGTCACAAATAGCAAAACGGAGGGGGAATGTGTCCATGAGGGGGACACTGCCTAGCTGCCTAGCCACCAGTCCATCCATAAATTGGTGCGGGCTCCATCTCTGACCGCGTGCTTAGCCCTACCTTGAAAAATATTTAATTTTGTGTAGGCTCTTCCAGAATTGGGAACAGCCTTGGCTAGAACCCGAAAACAAATCCGAGGCGTCAGCATACTTGGCATTAATAATTCGTGCCCAGATAGTGTCTTTGTCTTGATATAACATCCACACCCATTCGAGTAAGAGGGTCATATTCATTTTCTTCGTGTTCAGGAGATCCATGTCCCCAAACTCCTTGGGTCTATAAATTGTCGGCTAGTTTACCAGATGATATTTTCGTTTCAGGCCCGAACCTTCCCAATAGAATTTCGATCTATGGGAGTCAAACTTCACATGAATCCCGTCAAGCAGAAGGAAGAGCCCCATCACAAACATAGGAAGGTTATCCAGGCAGGCATTAGAGAGAATAAGTCATCCTCCCGAGGATAACAATCTCCCCAGCCACGGCTCAATCTTGTCGGCCAGCTTCCTAACCAGGTAAAGCCACTGTTCCAGTGAAAGCTTCCTATCTGAAATTGGCAAGATCAAGTAGACGAAGGGAAAAACAACTAGCTTGCAGTTGAGCATGTTTGCAATCCAAGATCGCTCGGAATTGAGTGGACCAAGCACGAAAATCTTGCTCTTATGGTAGTTGATTTTTAGGCCGGACATGTCCTTGAGGCAGATCATGATAAACTATAGATTTGCAATATCCTCATCCGACCCCTGGATGAGGATCAGCGTATCGTCTGCATATTGGAGATGGGTAATCCCCCGGGAGCAGATGGGGCACCAGCCCGTGAATGTGGCTCGCAGACGCCGCTGTCGATAGGATCCCAGGTAAGGCTTCGCCAATGAAATTGAAGAGGAGGGGGAAAAGGGGGTCTCCCTGTCTAATCCCTCGATTATTTCTGAAGAACGGCCCCACCTCTCGGTTGATGGAGATTGCAGTCTTTCCCCCGAAGACCAACTGCAAAATCTTGTGAATGTACCCCTCATCAAAACCTTTGCAACGCAACACCTCATCGAGGAAATCCCAATTTACCTGACCGTAGGCCTTCTCAAAGTCTAACTTAAGCAGAATTTCCTCATATTTTTTAGCCTGAATATCATGCACGACCTCAATGAGCTCAAGAGGGCCGCTAGCATGTTTTTTCCTTTGATAAAGGCAGTTTGATTTGGGCTTTTCTTTGAAACGAGGCAAAAGACTTGCCATTTTCATTAATAAAGAAGAAGTACAGAATTTGGCCAGTTTATTAGCGGGAAAGCGGCCGAAAACCGAAACAAGTGCCCCGACGACCGCCATGGAGCACGACCGCCGCGGGACACAGAGCCACCCTGGCAACCCACACAAGATACACAGGCCGCCGAAGCGAGAAGTCGTCGCGGTTGACCTTCAACGTCATCGTCATCACTCTTCAGCGACTCCGACTTCACCGAAGAACCAACCACCAAGACCTCGCCGAAGCGGCACCGTGAAGCTGAAGCCGGCCAACGCCAAACAAGCGACTCCTCGTGAAGCAACAGGAAGCTCCAACTCTGATGACGAGCTCTGAAGAGGATAAGCGCAAGACCTGCGCCGAGGGAGATCATCGCCAGAGGGCCACCATGCAGGTCATCGTACGCTGCTCAAATGAAGACTCTCGACAAACCATAGCAACTCCGACTCCACCGCAAGCGAAGCACAAGACGAAGAAGCTCGGACGCTTGCTGAAGCCAAGGTCTTGACGCTACCAGACCATCGCTCAACACCGCCATCGTTGCCTCAGAAGCCACCACACGGACCTCACACATCGCCGATCACCCGCCGCAATGTCGTAGGAGTCCAGCCTCAGGAAAGCACGCAGGGGAACAAAGTCTTCAAGACGACGCCCCCAAGAGGGAAGCGACGTGGATCGACGCCGTCGTCCGGCCCTGCACAACACGGCCTAGGCATTCACCCAAAAACTATGCCCCGGGAGCGGAGGAGGTCGAAGGCTCCATGAAGGCCCCCAAGAGGATAGCGACAACCGCAGCTGCCGCGCCATCAGCTTTCGCTCGGAGCAGCCGAACCTCCGCACTCCCACGTTGCCGAACGGAGATGAGGGAGACCCACAACGCCGCCGGTCTGCGAACCACTGGCACAAGCACCTCCCACGCGGTGACGACGCCACACCACGTAAGACCACCAACCTCACCGCCGGCAGGAGCCGACGGGCCAGATCGAACCGAGCCCGCCACGGTCAGATCTGGCACCTCAGGAAGCCGCCGCGACGAGCAACCAGCAGCAATCGGCCGACCACCGCCCGCAGAGGAAGTAGCAGGGGAGAGGGGCCGCCACCCCGCCCACCCTCGCTGGACAACAGCAGGGAGCCGCCTTCGACGCCGCCACATCTGGGAGGAGCCAGGGCTCCGCCCGCCGCCGTGCTGCTTCGGACCACCGGGGGTGCGGAGGGGGTCGCCGAGCTGGGCCGCCGCCACGCTGGCCGAGCCGCCGAGGCCGAGCCTCCTCCCACCACCGCGGGCTCCCGCCGCAAGCCGAGGCCGTCGCGCGCGAGAGGAACCCCGCCGCCGCCGTCCTCCAGCGCGGGCTTCGCCCGGTGGACTCCTCCGGCGGCGGAGGGAGGGAGCAGGGGTGGGGGGCCGGAGGCGGCGGCGCGTTAGGTTTGCCCCGAGCCGCCCTGGGAGGACGACGCGGGGTCGGCCTCTCTGTATGGTTTTCAGTTTTGTTACAGAGAAACCCATCGATTTGGACTTATGATTCTGTTGGCAATCGGGTTTTCTCCTATGACCACAGACAATGAAAATTCAGTAAAATCAAATGTTCAAACGGAAAAACTGGGCAATAGCTACCGTGACTCCTGTTGCTGTGGCAGCTGCCTAGCGACCTCGCCGAGCGTAAAATGTATGGATGCTTCAACTGAAAACTAATGTAGTACGGCACATCTGTTAATTTTGGCGATACAAAGGACTGCATTCGGTCCATCTTTATTCAACACACACATTAGTACCATTACACATACGAACGGCCGCCTATCAGTTATCAGCCATCCACGAATGGTCGATATCTAGGCATCATGCTATTTTATTGGAGCTAATAAGACACAAAGCACTACGACATGCATTGCAGTGTCTACATCATTTGATCGGAAATGATGCTGGCTGTTCTATAGCACGGGCCGTTCTGGCACCCGGCTCCACAGTAGTCGCCACCGAGGCCACAGAACCCGTACCTGCTGCAGCAGAGGCCGCCACCGCACCTCCTTCTGCCTCCACACTGCGCGTTGTCGGGCACAACATTTTCATTGACGTTGGCTAATTTATAGCATGGGCCATTCTGGCACCCAACGCCACAGTAGTCGCCACCGAGGCCGCAAAACCCATACCTGCTGCAGCAGAGGCCGCCGCCGCACTTCCTTCTGCCTCCACACTGCGCGTTACCAGGCACGGCATTTTCATCGACGTTAGCTTTTCTATAGCACGGCCCGTTCTGGCACCCGACGCCACAGTAGTCGCCGCCGAGGCCGCAGAACCCATACCTGCTGCAGCAGAGGCCGCCGCCGCACTTCCTTCTGCCTCCGCACTGCGCATTGTCCGACACGGCATTTTCATCACCGCTGAAGCCGAGGGCGGTCACCGCAACAATGGAGAGGACCAGCATGCACAGTGAGAGGACCTTCATATTCATGGCCATGTCGAATGACTAACTAGGAAGCTCTTTTTCTTTAGCTTTAGTGCGGTGGCTGATGAAGCATGAAGCTTGCGAGGTGCCATTATATAGGCGTGCGGCATGTCTGTGGTGCCTCCTCGAGTGAACAACGTGCCGTGCCCAAACAGTGTTTGTTCCTAGACAAATATTGTTATCGGCTTTTAATTGCGTGCATATGGATGCTCCAGTACAAATATTGTTTGTTCAAAAGGGGCTTTTATTTGTGTTGGGCTGTAGCAATAAAGTAGCTTTATTATCTACTTTTCTCGAGTTTGTTAATTGGATTAGTACTTTGTTTGCAAAAGACACATATCTACACATCAGCTAGCATATTTCTTCCACTCCAAATTTAGCCTACAGGTTAACGTCGTGATTTTGTTGTGTAGGAAACAAGAAACCATGGGCATACAGCGACCCAACTGATTGTGACACACTGCTAAAGCTTAAGACGATGACAATGGAACGATGATAAAGGGTGGCAAACAAATAAGAAGTAGCTAGTCGGGCATGAACTGTCACAAACCCTGATACGACTGGCAAGCTAACTAAGTGCTAGACAACTAATTTTTGAGGAATAAATTAAACCTACGAAGGTAAATACAAAATTAAAGGTGCACGTAGTGAATCGACCGGTGGTGACACACCACTCAAGCTCTCTCATGGTGACGACAATGAAAACAAAACATAGTGCGTCAGAAGAAACAAGATGTAGCTAGACGGGAATGAATTGTCTGGATCCTAGATGCGACCGACTAGCTAACTAGCTAGGGTCTAGATAAGTAATTTGTAAAGAAGAAATTGAATTTAGAATGGTAAATGTCAAATAAAGGCAGCTAAGGAAAAAAACAGGTAAAGCTTAGGGTTTTTGATAATTTTCGAGTTACCTAGCCTTGTACTATCAGACTTTATAACCGCGATTATGAGCATTGACGATTAGTACCTTGATTACATCCGTGCAACACTTGGACGAAGGATACATTTCCTGGATGAACATCATGTCTTCCCAGGTAGCTTAAGCTTCCCAGAGTTTCTCCTAATGGACCAACCACTATCCACTGTGATGTTATAGTCATCAACAGAGCGAGAAATCTGGCAGCGTTGGAGAACTTTTGCAATGAAGGTTGTTCTTCTACCTCCGCGGACCATGAAAGTTCAGTACACACAAATGTTCAAACAAAAAACTAGGCAAGAGCTTATAATGTTAAGTCGAAGATCGAGAATTAATGGCTTTAGCAGATGCAAGATGCTGGTCCATGAACTCGATAAGTAGGAGCGCGGCAATTTGCCGAGCCTGGCCGATTGCCATCTACTTACCACATTGATGAAATTTGCCGTGACTAGCTGTAGTTGCTCGGGCAGCTGGTTAGCAATAGCATATGTATGACGACACACATTATGGTTGGTGTACGCTTAGACCCGATTTGTATCCCCAACTGGAACTAATTAAAGACCTTTATTTGAACCAAAACTAAATTCTATCTATTATATTATTAAAACAAAAAACAATTAACGGTATAGATTAGACATTATATAGTCAATGGATCAGATTAGCCACATACTTTATACCCACGCACGGAAAATAAAAGGAGGCGGCATTGTTAAGAAAAAAATGGAGACGTTTTTTTTGAAATGGGAGCCACGTCCCAGCCTCTGCATCAATAGATGCACACGGCCGTGTTTTTTTTTATTGCAATGTACGAGTATATAATTCAATTATTACAATCATGGATCCACTAAGGTTGAAAAAAAAAAACAACCACAGGAAAATGATAAAGATTGGACCGCTAAACATTTGCAATCCTATTGATGTGCCTCCAACTAGTAGCTTGGAAGAAGAAGTCCTGGACAACCATCAAGAGTCGGTTAGATCCAGAAACCAGGTCTCCCCTCTGGTCCTCCGGGAGCAGCAGAGCCCATTATTGAATCCAATGCACAACTCGTCGAATAACCAGCGGAAAATTAATTCCCTTTTGTTTGTTAAACACAAGATCATTTCTGCTTGTCCAAATAGCCCAACATAATGCTAACACACCCATCCGTATGTTAGCTTTATCCATTTTCGACACACCATTCAATCAATTACCAAACATATTAGTAATATTAGAAGGAGGCGGGATGTTATATGTCAAATAAATCATTTGCCAGACAACTTTTGCAAAAGGGCAAGCAAGGAACAAATGTTCACAGGTCTCATTGGAATCACAAAAGCAACACTTTTGACACCTATTCCAATTTCTTTTTGCCAAGTTATCCTTAGTTAAAAGAACTTTATTATTAAGAAACCACATGAAGATTTTAATTTTCAAAGGAATTTTAAGTTTCCATAAGTACCTACGAAGAAATCTCGTGTGACCATTCATCAAATCTAAATAGTAAGATTTTACTGTGAAAATTCCAGTTTCCGTCAACTTCCAAACAAACTTATCCGCCTCATCAGATAAGTTGGCGGCCATCAAGCGCTGGCATAAGTGTAACCATTCATTCCATTTGTGATCATTCAAACCTCTCCTAAAACATATATTAAGAGGTGTCTGAGCTAGTTTCCACCAAAACATTTTTGTGTTGGACAATATTATATAGCGATGGATATTTCTGTGCAAGTGGTAAATCACCCAACCATACATCTAACTATTCAAACTATTAACCATTCTGCCATTCCTTTTTCCCCCCTCCTCACTTCATCCTCCTTATCTTGATCCGCATCATCCACTGTGAAGCCATCCTTCTCGTACTCATTTTGTCCCTTCTCTATTAAACGCCAGCCTGACTTCCTCTTCTTTCTCCTCCTCATACTCATTTTTTCCATCCACTGTGAAAAATAATGTTAGCTTGTGAATAATCTGTCTTATTCCTCCATTTTGCTAGTTAAATAGAGGTTGTGACCTACCATAGAAGGATTTTGTAGGAGAGGGAAGAGGATGTTGATAGGTATACCAACAATGGAGATGGGGACGTTCACGGGCTTGCGGGGGAAATTTCCCGATACGTGCTCCTCGAAGATGTCGTAGGGCGTGGGCACCAATGACATCTTCAAGAAGCTCTTCCATAGGAGATTTCTCAACCTTTTCCTCCAACCATAGGGACAAAGCTTCCTACCTTGTTGGTTGGCTTGTTTTTGTTAGTTAAATAAAGATCGTGACCTACCATAAAAGGAGTTTGCAGGAGAGGGAAGAGGCTACTGATAGGAATAGATCAACAATGGAGATGGAGACTTTCACGGACTTGCAGGGAAATTTTCCCAGAGTGAGGTCCTCGAAGATGTTATAGGGCATGCGCACCAACGATATCTTCGAGAAGCTCCGCCACGGGAGATTTCCCAACCCTTTGCTCCGGCTACTGACAAGAATATACTAAGAGTGGGGATGGAGGCATTCATGGGCTTGCGGGAAAATTTTCCTGGAACGAGCTCCTCGAAGATGTCGTAGGTTGGGCACCAACGACATCTTCGAGAAGCTCCACCACGGGAGATTTCCCAACCCTTTCCTCCCTACCTTTTTCGTTTGCTCGTTCAGCTGCTTGCGATTAGCGATGCTCCTTCTATAGGCGTTGCGTTGCTTCCTCTTTCGTCTTGTTCCTCTGATAGGGTGTCGTGCATTACATTCCTTTATCTCGCTGAGCATTGCGTCCACCCACACGTCGATGGGGACCCTGATTTGATCTTATCCAACCGACAACTTTGTCCACCTTTAGTCCCGTTTGCATCCACCTTTAGTCCCGGTTGCACCCACCAAACGGGACTAAAGGTTAGTCCCGGTTGGTGGCTCTACTATCTTGCTGACCGTTTTGTTAGATGGCGCAAAAAAACACCTTTAGTCCCGGTTGCACCCACCAACTTGGACTAAAGGTTAGTCTCGTTTGGTGGCTCCACTATCTCGCTGACAGTTTTGTTAGATGCCGCAAAAAAACCACCTTTAGTTCTGGTTGCACCCACCAATATGGACTAAAGGTTAGTCCCGGTTGGTGGCTCCACTATCTTGCCGACACATGGCAAGGATTGCGTCCCTGGCTCTGTGCAAAGTCCGAACCTTCTTTGCTGAGTGCCAAGGTAAGACACAAGGCAAAGACACGACTGTGGAAAAGTTTCCGCGCCGCCCTTCTTTGCCTAGTGCCAAGGTTGGCAATACATGGAAAATCCCCTTCCTTGCCGAGTATCAAGCCCTTAGACACTCGGCGTAAACCTTGGGACACACTACTACGATCTTGTTTGCCGAGTGTCATGTTATGGGACACTCGGGAGAGCACATGGTATTTCTCTGTTAATTCCCTACATTATACACACAATAATTCATAGCACTACCAAAGTTCACAAGTACTGATAGCCCAGGAATCGAACACATCATGACATCAAAATGTTGAGTATAAGTTCACATAATCATAAGTTTTGCCGTATATGTTCACACAAGTTCACATAATCATAAGGTACACCATCAAATTCAATACTACAAACTCACAACTCAAGCCACAAGTTCATCAACACGGGGGTGTGCTTCACCAGTCCATTAACACATGAAGTCCGCAACGACTTTGCCGTCCTCGATGCAGGTTCGATAAACAAACAAGCATAATTGTCACCATAAAAAATTAGTTGAAATTTTGACATGTTAAATTTGGAAAAGCATAAGTTAAAATGTTTGAAGAAAAATAGTATTATAGGCAAACAAAATAGCATGAGAATTAACAGAGTTTCTTCCTTAAGCTCTCAAGGCCATGATTGGCTTGTGTATAGGCGTGGCCATAGCAGGCATCATGGGACTTGCATCCGCTTACCTAGCTGAAATTTTGGTACTAGGAACAATATTTAATTAACGACACATTATATGTGGCTAGGAAAGAGGAGTTAGGTGCAACCTTTCAAATATTCCTATCATCTTATTTAAGGTTGCAGGATTTGTGAAGACGAAAATGACATGTCATCTTGACTTAGTATGATCTTGTAAGTAACACGCAGTTTGTGAGGTTGTAATGGGGCGAAGTTGATTCCTGACTCCGTCCTTCACTAGCGGATGGAGTCTGGCGTCAAAAGCAACTCCACCTCCTGCAAGATGGCCCAAAGTCGGGTAAACTATGCCATCTGCGCGCCGCAGTGATACAAAATAACGCCATGACCCAGTTCTGCTGCTGTAGCTCTTTTTTCACTATTCTTTCTTGTGGCAATCGCAAAGAGGTCTGGAACTGCCACAGCAAAGCCCCCTCAAATCCAGAACTGACACATATCCAAAGAGGTCCATGTCCGATTGGTCGCACGGCCGCTGAGCGTAAAGCTTGCTTTAACAGAAAACCAATGCAGTGGCAGCAACACGGTGTAGATTTGTTTGACAACACAAATGACTGCATGCGGTCCATCTTTATTCAGTACACACATAGTACCATTACACATATGAACGGGCGCCTATTAGCCTTCCACGAACAGGAAGGTATCCAGGCGTCAGGCAATTTTATTGGACCTAGGCAGACACAGAGCACCACGACATGCACAACGGTGTCTACATCATTTCATCGGAGAGGACGTCGGCCGCTTTGCTGCACGGACCGCTCTGGCACCCGACACCACAGTAGTCACGGCCGCGGCCGCAGTACCCGTACTTGCTGCAGCAGAGGCCGCCACCACACTTCTTTCTTCCTCCGCACTGCGCGTTGGCGGGGAGGGCATTTTCATCGTAGCTGGCTGTTCTATAGCACGGCCCGTTCTGGCACCCGACACCACAGTAGTCGCCGCCGAGGCCGCAGAACCCATACCTGCTGCAGCATAAGCCACCGCCACACCTCCTTCTGCCTCCGCACTGCGCGTTGCTGGGCACATCATTCTCATCAACGTTGGCTATTCTATAGCACGGGCCGTTCTGGCACCCGACACCACAGTAGTCGCCACCGAGGCCGCAGTACCCGAACCTGCTGCAACAGAGGCCACCGCCGCACTTCCTTCTGCCTCCACATTGCGCGTTGCCGGGCACAACATTTTCATCGCTACTGAAGCCAAGGGCGGTCACTGCAGCAATGGCAAGGACCAACATGCATAGTGCGTGGGCCTTCATGTTCATGGCCATGTCGGCTGCTCTCGCAGTAGATAAAACTAACTTGGAAGCTCTTCTTATTTAGCTTAGTGTGGTGGATGATGAAGCTTCCGATGATGGAACACAGAGCTTGCGAGGTACCATTATATAGGCGTACGTGCGGCAGGTCAGTGGTGCCTTCTCGAGTGAACATGCCGTGGCTAAATAGTGTTTGTTCCTAGACAAATATTGTTATCGGCTTTTAATCGTGTGCACATGGACGCTCCACTCTTGGACAAATATGGTTTGATCAAAAGTGGCTTTTATTTGTGTTGGGCTCTAGCAATAAAGTAGCTTTAATTTTCTACTTTTCTCGAGTTTGTTAGTTGGATTAGTATTCCGTTTGCAAAAGACATGTATCTACACATCACCTAGCACATTTCTTGCACTCGAAATTCTGCCTATAGATTAACATCGTGACTGTGTTGAGTAGGGAAAAAGGAAACCATGGGCATGTAGTGAACCAACCGATGGCCGCACACTGCTCACGCTCAAGACGACAACAATGGAACAAAGAGATAGGGTGGCAAAGAAACCAGAAATATCTAGCCGGGTATGAACTATTAGTACCGTAGATGCGACTGAACAACTAAGTAAGAGCTAGACAAGTAATTTACGAGGAAGAAATTGAATCTAGAACGGTAAATGCAAAAAATAAATGGGCATGATATTTAGTGAACCGACCGGGTGGTGACACACTATTCATGCTTACAGTGACTATATTGAACAAAGAGATAGGCTGAAAGATAAAACAAGAAATAGCCAGTCGGGCATGAAGTAAGTTCTAGACAAGTAATTTGCGAGGAAGAAATTGTACGTTAGATGGTGAAGGTAAAAAACAAAGGTGCAAATAAGGGCAGCCAGGGAAGAATATGTAAAGCTTAGTATTTTTTGTTGAGTGAATTCCGTTTTTTACCTCCTAGTTTGATAATTTTGACACTAATTACCCCATTTAAGAAATTTTTCGTTTTAATTATCCCATTCAGGAAAGGTTTTGCCAATTTTTATTATCTTTAAAGAATTAGAGATTTTTGACACGTCTGTGTCGTCAGGTCCATGTGGCATGACATGTAGGTTCTTTCTCACAATCGGAGCAAATCGTCGCCTGGTTCTACTTGTTTCTCCTGCACCGGACGCACCATCAAGGCGGCTGGGACGAACCATCAAGGCGGCGGGTTAGGGGACGGGAGGGGGAGGCAGCGTGTAACATCCCAAGTTTTAACAATAATAAAGATCAAGAGAGAATTTCAATTACTCAAAATTTGCAATTAACAAAAACTTTTTCTATGCATATAGTGCCACATATAGATATATGCATTTGAGTGATTTTTCTTTTGTGCAATTGCCATGATGAGTGTTAGCATGATTAAAGATTGTTATTAAACACTAATCAAGATCACCAAACCCTAGATAGAGGAGAAATAAGGAAAATAAGAAAAACTCATTTTCCACTTACATACACCTTATGCATTTTGGCAAATCCTCAACCAAGGCCAAGATTACTTGCCCCCTTGCTTCTAAAAAGCTTCAAGGTGATAAACTAACACAATTGCACCCTTGAACCACGAATCAAATCAAAAGAAATCAAGATTTCATCATACATATGATAATGGCCACTTAACACAAAAATATTTTCTTCACCTCTTTACCTCTCTGTAATTCTCAATTCTTAAACTAAGCAAGGTCAACTAAAGCCAGGTCATCCAAGACCATGTCAAGGTGAGTACTTTTCATGTTGACCACCCTCCCTAAAGTTGACCAGGTTGACCAGAATAAAATTGACAAAATGAGATCTGAGAAGAAAAACAAGATCACCTCAAATTTGAAAGTTTGCAAATCAAATCCAAATTGAGTGCCACCACCACCAATACCTCATATTAATTATATCCTTGAGATGTACCAAAAAGAATTCCAAAATTCGACAAAAAAGTTCATGCGGCCATTTTCACAAACACTTGGCAGGCAGTAATTCAGAAATGTGTTACACACTATTGTCCAGCAGTTTCTTCACTAAACCACTTTTAAACATTGATCATTACCCTCTACTACATCCCCTACATCATCCCAGTACCTCCTAGATCGATCAAAGTGAGAGAGAGGGAGAAGAAAACCCTAATCTATTCATGCCGTGGCCATGCCGGCCACCTTGGTGCACCCTCTCCCTGGCCTCTCCCTCGTCGTTTCTCCATGTCCTCGAGCATCCCTGCAGCACAAGGACCAAGCTGGTACCTCTCACTCGATCGCCACCGCACGGATTTGCCCGAACGCCCATGCCCGGAACCTTGCCGGCACACACCCGGGCACGCGGTGAGCGCGCAGCGGCCGCGCCGCATGCGTCGCTCACTCGATCGCTGCCGTCCTCGCCCTGCATCCCTACCACCGCGAAGGGACGCTACTCCTTGCCCTCTACACGCTAGACATACTCGAATACGCGCGGAGGCCTTGTCACCGTCGTCCTCGTCGCCGACGTACCGCGGGTACTGCGATGATCACCGCCAAAACTCGAGCGTTTCCGTAGCCCTATCCCTGCGCTAGCTAGCCGTTGAGCATCTCCAAGACGACGCCTACGAGATGCCGTCCTTCACTTGCCCCTTCGCTCGCCGGAAACGCCACGCCATGGCCGCGCCCTTGCAGCACCCCGCGGCACCCCTCGACGCTATAAATAGAGGCCCTCCCTGGACGCTATCTTCACACCATTCGACTCCCCTCTCACCACGGATCATCCTCACCACCTTAGCTCGATCGATTACTGCCGGAGGAGGAGCAATTTCAAGATCGGAGCCGCCGGGGGACGCAGCTCACCGTCGACGATTGGCGCCACCCCAAGCGCCGCCGCTGCTCCCAACCTCTTCCCCATCTACTACACCTTCACCGCGCATACTGCCTGAGTCCTGCATCGGCCTGGTAGGCTCTCCGACCCCCTACTGCCGCCGTGACCTCGTCGGAATCCCGTCGGTGACGACGACGCTCCCCAGCCGTAGATCTCAGTTCTAATCCTACGGCCATTCTTTAGCGTACCGTTTCGCTGAGTTAAGAGGCGCCGACAGGTGGCCCCCACCCTGTCAGCGCGGCCCGAGCGCGCCAGCCGCGTGTTGGGCTGCGAAGTGCTGCCGAATTTCGTTTCGGCCCATTAGCCTTTCCCGCCCAAGCCCAAGTTTCGAATTTAGTTTAAATCTGAAATCAATTTGTTCTGCAGATGCTGTAGTAATTTTTGAATAGTTTAAAAACTACCAAACCAAATCTAGCAAACTTTATACCGTTGGAAAGCCCATGAAATTATCTAGCTCATGCCACTGGCCTCACCTCCATTTTCGAAATAGATTTAATCTGATAAAAAAGACAAGACAGGGACTTTTGAACATTCAAACTTTATTTAAATTTCAACCAGAATAGATTTTGAAGTAATTCCAATTCTAATAAATCACAACTGATGTCCTCTAATTGATTATGCCATAACATAGCCCTGTTGTTTGTATGATCATGGACTAGATCAAATAAAATGGCTATGTAGTCATTTCTAGAGCATTTTTTTTAAGTGGAATTCAAACTCAACCCTAATATGAGAGTTATCTCTCATTTAAATTTCGATCCTAAGTACTAATAACCAAGGGAAATGACTTAGGCTAATGAACCCTTGAGGATTACTACTTAGAGATTTTAAATCATTAAATAGTAGTTTTATAACATGTGAAGTAGCACCTTGATTAAATTATACTCTCATATAGTAGATATGAAATGTTGACTTGGGTCAACCCATATTTCATACCTTATTATTATATGCAGAGATTAAATCTTAATAAGATGTAATAAGAAGAAATGCATTGCTCTAAGGATCTACTTACCAAAATTTAAGAAATAAGAATAATGAGAGGAAATTATTTTCTCCTAAATAAGAATTCATCACATAACTCACCATGCCATGTTTGATTGATAATAGGACTAGAGTGTGATCTATTTTGAGTGTTTCTAGTTAGGCATGTGTGTTTGGTTTAGTATTTATACCTCGTATTCGTATATAGACGCTAGTAACGAGGAGTATCAAGAGGAGGAGGACTACTTGCCGGAAGAAGAAGAAACCTTTGAGAACTACTCAACTCAAGGCAAGCTAACCCTTGCTAAACACAAGTGCTTAGCTCTACAAGAGCAAAGGCACCATCACACTTTACTTTTATGTATTACCTATCCCATGTCTTTACTTATATTTACTTTTGCTTATTTATTTCAAAGTACTTTTTGATTTATGATTCACTTGGTCTAGAGTAGAAAAATACTTGGAATAGATTATCACCACTCAAAGCTAGATAGCACCCCTCATGTAGTTGCTAGTGCTAATCAATTAAAATTGACTACTCTAGATGGGAACATGGTGGAGTGAAATGACTTTGAAAGAAAGTAAAGTGGAGGTGGATTTGAACAAGAGAAGATGGTGATTTTTGGAAAATTGATGATTGAGTTTGAATGCGATACCCTTCCAATTATACAAGTACCCCCACAATACCTGATTATGGGAAGGGCTTAACTAGAAACTTGTGTATTTTAGTATGGGTTCCCTCTAAACAAACATCATAGGGGTTACGCCGAGGCTGCCTCCAACAAGTGCGGAATGATGTTAATACGAGGTGGATGTACGGCCCAAGCCCCGTGCGGTTCCGGGTTGATCTGCGGTTTTCACCGGGAGGCCAAGCTCATGGGGAGAGGTGCTCATACTAGCATATATAAGTGAAAGGTTATGGTTGATGATCCGCGTACTCGTGTTACGATGATTCGGGGTTATCCTCGACGGATGTAATCAAAAGTTGTGGCACAAGAGTACAACCTCTGCAGAGTGTTAAACCTATTCGAATAGCCGTGTCCACGGTTACGGACAATTGGAAAGGCCATACTATCTCCGTTATCATTGAATTGTTTTGATGGTGGATTGAAAGGTGACATTATGGTGAACCATAATGAGTTGTGGGAATGACACTAATGTTCCCACTTGAGTTAGTCTAGCACATGATTTAGGCTTTTACCAAAGATTTATGAAACTAAAACTTGGCTTTATGCAAATAAACCTAGAGCTTAGCACCCCCTTACACTTAATGAGTATTTATCTTAGAGTTAGTTTGCGAGTACTTTAAAAGTACTCATGGCTTTGCCCTGGCTATTCAAATGCTAGACTTTGAAGAGGAGCAACAGTATCAGGATGACGGACGGCGGGACGTCTACGATAACTAGGATCGTCTTCTAACGTCAAGCGTTGCCTGTGGAATAGATAGTCCACTACTACTATGCTTCCGCTACTTAATTGTGATGTTGAACAATCTATTTGTGTAATATTGGGTCATGTGATCCCTTGTTGTAAGACTCTATGTGTTGTAATAAATGATGACTCTGAACTACTTACCATTATGTCTCGCAAAAACAATCTTCCTGGGATTGCGATGTATGATGTAATAGGGCATCCGGACTTAAAAATTCGGGTGTTGACAAGTTGGTATCAGAGCCATTGTTTGACCTTAGAAGCCCCTAGTTAGAATGGACGTTGACAAACTTAGTTTCAAATAGCTTAAAGTGAATAGTTATGAAAAATACAATCATACCCTTACCTTTGAGTCTTTTTGTTAAATGGTCAATTCATGTTCTTATTTATAAGTCACCTAAAATTTTGAACACTTGCACTCTTCTAACTTGCTTATCAATCCCTCTACAGATGGAGCCCATCATTCCGACGGAGCCCTTCGTTCAGACCCAGGTGTACGACCTGGCGAACGGAGGGGACCTGATCTTCGAACGGGATCTGTTTGCCCTCACCGAGTTCCTCGGGCGCTCTCCTCCCGTGTTCTACGGGGGACAGATCGCTGGGCCGGCTAATGGTCCACTCCGGTGGCTCATCATGGCCAACCTCCCCGGGAAGCCGGAGTCGCCAATGTTCCGCCGGATTCGGTTCTCCATCCGAGAGAACAAGCCGGGTGGATGGACTCGCCCGCGCTATGCGAGGAGGCTCTCGCCCGTCTATGCGGGCAAAACTCGGTGGCCATCGAGGGGGAACGCTTTGCGCACTTCGCAAGGCACTCCTCCCTTGGACTGCCCCTCAGCCTGCCGTTCCACCCCGTGCTTAGGCACCATGTGGATCACATGGACTTCATGCTCTTCGAGACTCGTGCCGAGCTGGACAACTCCCGCTCCGCCGCCATCCACACCCAGGGCCAGCTGAACCAGTACGCGGAGACCATCAAGGTCATCGCAAAGGAGCGGAGGACTCTCCGCCACGGCTGGTCGCGAAGAGGGAAGCTACCATCCACCGCTCGAAGGCCAAGCTCTCCATCTCGAAGGAGACCATCGCCACCCGGGCGGAACAGCTCCAGCTGCTAGAAGGAGAAGGTGAAGGGGAAGACATCCAAGGGGATGGCTACTCCTACGTCGACAACGACAATGACTATGAGGATGACGATGAGGGAGACCTTGACTTCCACCGGACCTCGCCTGCCGGGATGGACACCACCTTCCCGCTCCGCATCGATGGATAGCTTCCATCCCCCTTATGAGCACTTGCGTAGAATGATGTATCGGTCCTTTGTATCCGCCCCATGTATCGTAGTTTGTTGAAAGGGTTCTTAAAACCCTCCTGAACTTTGGCTTGTAATAAGTGCTACCTTCATGACGATGTGTGTATGTGTAATATTATTAGTATTTTAATGAATCAAGTTTAAGTTGTGTGAATTTATCCCAAAATGAGACATAGAAATTTCCCTCTTATCTCATGATCCCTATCACTGTTCAGATGGCACCTCCAACTCGCAACATGACTCAAGAGGCAATGATGCAGATGTTGCAACAGATGTTGGCAGATAGAGAAGTTGAGAGAACTGAACGGCAAGCCAACTTAGCTGCACTTCAACAGATTGCTCAGGGCAATCAAGGCCACGGAAACCATGATCATCCGGGGTCAAAGTTGAAAAACTTCCAAAACACCAACCCACCGGTGTTCAGCAAGACAGAGGAACCCCTCGATGCTGATGATTGGCTCCAAACTATGGAGAACAATCTCGAGGTTGCCGGAGTGGAGGACAACGAGAAGGTGTTGTTCGCCACCCACTATCCGGCTGGACCCGCACGTGCTCGGTGGACAAGTACCCGCGCCTTACATGCGGGGCAAATGATGACTTGGGAGGATTTCAAACTCAAGTTTAGTAAGTATCATGTGCCCCGGGTTTGATTAAGAAGATGAGGGATGAATTTAGAGAACTGAAGCAAGGCGGAATGACCGTGGTGGAATACCGCGACAAGTTTCTCACTTTGTCAAGGTACGCCCGGATGAGACGAGATCATTGTTGAGAAGAGGAAGGAAAGGTTCCTGAATGGACTGCATGATGAGATGCAGACTGTGCTGATCAACATTCCCTTTGTTGATCTAGAAGCCCTGGTTGACTCCGCCATTCAGATGGAGGGGAAGATACACCAAGCCAATGAGAACCGCAAGCGCCGTATGATGAACCAGAGTGGGCCCAGCAACAACCACAAGTATCGCCCCAGCTCAAGTGGAGGGTTCGCCCCAAGAAACAACAAGCCCCCGATGCAGAATCCACGTCCGGGTTATCAGAACCGGAGTGGAGGGAACCCCAGGCCAGGAGGCCACCACAACTACAACCACAACAACAACAACCACAGCAACTTCAACCGCGCCCCCCCTCGCGCCCCCAACAACAACTCCAACACCGCTCCAAGGACTGGGAGCAATGCTGTTCCCGTCACCCCCAAGGACAAGTCCACCTACAACTGCTACGAGTGCGGAGTGGCGGGGCACTTCTCTTATGAGTGCCCCAAGAAGCTCGCCAAGACCGCCGCCAACACCTCGAGCCCCGCACGGCAGGCAGCGTCGTGTCACCACCAACAAGAAGTTCGCCCCCAACAACCCGAACAATCGCAACGGCCGCCTCTACCACATGAACGCGGAAGAAGCTCGGGAAGCCCCGGACGTTGTGCTGGGTATGTTCTCTCGTTAACTCAATACCCGCAAGAGTGCTTGTTTGATTCCGGAGCATCGCATTCATTCATTACCGAAGATTTTGCATGCACTAGTAAGATTCAACCCATCAGTTTGAAGCATGTCATGATAGTTCAAATACCCGGATCAACCACTAAAGCTAGAAAAATTTGCAAAGATGTGCCCATCAGAATACATGAAATAGATTTCTATGCCAATTTGATTGTTCTGGGAGCAAAAGGTTTGGAAGTAGTCCTCGGAATGGACTGGATGGCGAAACATCATGGACTGATTGATTGTGCCAAGAAGGCCATCACCATGACTAGTAGCACCGGAATAATAGTCGAACACATATCTGAAAGGTTGCCCAGAAAATTCACTTGTAACCAAAGCCTAGCCAAACCCACCTTGGATCAGATCAGGGTCGTTTGTCGATACCCTGATGTGTTTCCGGATGATCTACCCGGTATGCCCCCAGATCGGGATATCGAGTTTATCATCGAGTTAATCCCCGGACCTGGACCTATCGCCCAGAGAGCCTACAGCATGAATCCGGCAGAGTTAGTGGAACTGAAGAAGCAACTGGATGATATGCTATTCAAAGGTCTGATTAGGCCAAGTGCATCACCTTGGAGATCACCAGTTTTGTTTGTGGACAAGAAGGATGGTGCCAACCGTTTATGTACGGATTATCGTAAACTTAACGATGTCACCATCAAGAACAAATATCCCTTGCCAAAGATAGAAGATTTGTTTGACCAACGCGATCGGTGCCAAAGTATTCTCAAAGATTGATTTGAGGACTGGTTACCATCAACTGAAGATTCGTGCCACCGATATCCCCAAAACTGCTTTCACCACTCGATATGGATTGTATGAATACAATGTCATGTCATTTGGATTGACTAACGCCCCCGCTTACTTCATGAATCTCATGAATAAGGTCTTCATGAACTTCCTGGATAAGTTTGTCGTTGTTTTCATCGACGACATCCTTATCTACTCAAAATCTGAAGAAGAGCATGAGCATCACTTGGAAGTGATCTTAGATACCCTTCGGGAGCATCAACTGTACGCCAAGTTCAGCAAATGCGAGTTTTGGTTGAAAGAGGTAGGATTCCTGGGACACATATTGTCCGCCGGAGGGATTGCCGTTGACCCCTCAAAGATCAAGACTGTTGAAGAATGGAAAGCCCCAACCACCCAGACCGAGGTCCGTGCATTTCTCGGATTGGCGGGATACTACCGCCGATTCGTTGAAGGATTCTCAAGCATAGCCAGACCAATGACTCAGTTGTTGAAGAAGGATAAGAAGTTCGAATGGACGGACAAGTGTGAAGAGAGTTTCCAACAGCTCAAGAGCAGACTGACTTCAGCCCCAATACTAATCATGCCGGACATCACCAAACCATTCGATGTGTATTGTGATGCCTCCAAGATTGGTCTTGGATGTGTGTTAATGCAAGAAGGGAAAGTGATATCTTACCTATCAAGGCAACTGAAGCAGCATGAACAGAACTATCCAACCCATGACTTAGAGCTAGCAGCCGTGGTGTTAGCACTGAAGGTGTGGCGTCATTACCTTATGGGTAATCGATGCGAGATCTATTCAGATCACAAAAGTTTGAAGTACATCTTCACTCAGAAGGAGCTGAACATGAGGCAAAGAAGATGGTTAGAGTTAATCAAGGATTATGATATGGAGATTCACTACCACCCCGGCAAGGCCAATGTGGTAGCGGATGCTTTGAGTAGACTGCCGTGCCAGTTAAACTCAATGATCGCAGAAGAGCAACCTAGCCTGTTTCAAGAGTTTGAACAATTTAGAATGGAATTAGTGAGTGAAGGTTTTCTCGCAAGCATTGAACTTCAACCCACCCTGATTAGTCAAATCAAGGAAGCCCAGAAGGGAAATGCAAGCATTGACGGGATTAAGAGCCAAATATCCGCCGGAAAGGCACCAGGTTTCACCATAGATGAAGAAGGAGTGCTATGGTACAACGGACGCCTTTGCGTGCCATCAGACTCAGAGTTGAAGCAAGTCATTCTGAAAGAAGCTCATGACACCCTTTACTCCATTCACCCCGGAGGTACCAAGATGTACCAGGATTTGAAGGAACAATTCTGGTGGCATGGAATGAAGAGGGAAATTGGAAGCTACATCGCCAAGTGTGACATCTGTCAAAGAGTCAAAGCCGAACACCAACGCCCCGCAGGACTGTTACAACCCCTACAGATTCCCGAGTGGAAGTGGGATTCCGTAGGAATGGATTTCATCACCGGACTGCCCAAGTCTAGTAAAGGAAATGATTCCATGCGGGTAGTGGTCGACGGACTAACCAAAGTCGCCCACTTCATCCCCGTCAAAACCACCTATCAAGGACCGAGACTCGCGAGCTATATATCTCAAGGATAGTCAGCTTGCACGGAACCCCGAAGTCGATAGTATCCAGACAGAGGATCCCAATTCACCTCCGGATTCGGCGGAAAGTACATGAAGGACTCGGAACTCGTCCGAATTTCAGCACTGCCCTATCACCCGCAGACGGATGGACGGATCGAAAGAGTCAACCGGATACTAGAAGATATGTTGAGAGCATGTGTGCTAGAGTATGGATCTAAGTGGGAAGACTGCTTGCCATACGCAGAATTCTCGTACAACAACAGCTACCAAGCCGACTTGCGAGATGGCCCCCTTCGAAGCCTTGTACGGAAGGAAGTGCCGTACCCTCTGAATTGGTCGGAAGTAGGAGAGAGCCAAGTCTTTGGGCCAGATATTCTCCGAGAAGCCGAAGAGAAGGTTCACAAGATCCGCGAGTACCTCAAGACAGCCCAATCAAGACAGAAGAGCTACGCCGACAAAAGATGCCGAGAGATGACCTTCGAGATCGGGGATTTCGTATATCTCAAAGTGTCCCCTCTTAAAGGAATGCAGAGATTCCAACTTAGAGGAAAGCTCGCACCCCGATATGTCGGACCTTTCAAGGTCCTGAGTCGCCGAGGAGAAGTATCCTATCAACTGGAGTTACCAGAAGAAATGTCAGCGGTGCACAATGTGTTTCACATCTCGCTACTCCGGAAGTGTTTAGAGGTACCTGAGAAGACCGAGGTTTTCAAGAACATCGACCATCGAGCTGTGGATATCAACTCAGATCTGACATACCGCGAAGTACCTATTCGCATCCTGGAAGAAGCCTTCAGAACCACCCGTACCCGAAGTATCAAGTTTCTGAAGATCCAATGGAGTAACCACACCGAGGAGGAAGCCACTTGGGAGAGAGAAGACTTTATGAGGACTGAGTACCCAGATCTCTTTAGTACCTAGTTTTCTCAGATCTCGGGACGAGATCTTTTGTAAGGGGGAAGGGTTTGTAACATCCCAAGTTTTAACAATAATAAAGATCAAGAGAGAATTTCAATTACTCAAAATTTGCAATTAACAAAAACTTTTTCTATGCATATAGTGCCACATATAGATATATGCATTTGAGTGATTTTTCTTTTGTGCAATTGCCATGATGAGTGTTAGCATGATTAAAGATTGTTATTAAACACTAATCAAGATCACCAAACCCTAGATAGAGGAGAAATAAGGAAAATAAGAAAAACTCATTTTCCACTTACATACACCTTATGCATTTTGGCAAATCCTCAACCAAGGCCAAGATTACTTGCCCCCTTGCTTCTAAAAAGCTTCAAGGTGATAAACTAACACAATTGCACCCTTGAACCACGAATCAAATCAAAAGAAATCAAGATTTCATCATACATATGATAATGGCCACTTAACACAAAAATATTTTCTTCACCTCTTTACCTCTCTGTAATTCTCAATTCTTTAAGCAAGGTCAACTAAAGCCAGGTCATCCAAGACCATGTCAAGGTGAGTACTTTTCATGTTGACCACCCTCCCTAAAGTTGACCAGGTTGACCAGAATAAAATTGACAAAATGAGATCTGAGAAGAAAAACAAGATCACCTCAAATTTGAAAGTTTGCAAATCAAATCCAAATTGAGTGCCACCACCACCAATACCTCATATTAATTATATCCTTGAGATGTACCAAAAAGAATTCCAAAATTCGACAAAAAAGTTCATGCGGCCATTTTCACAAACACTTGGCGAGGCGATAATTCAGAAATGTGTTACACACTATTGTCCAGCAGTTTCTTCACTAAACCACTTTTAAACATTGATCATTACCCTCTACTACATCCCCTACATCATCCCAGTACCTCCTAGATCGATCAAAGTGAGAGAGAGGGAGAAGAAAACCCTAATCTATTCATGCCGTGGCCATGCCGGCCACCTTGGTGCACCCCTCTCCCTGGCCTCTCCCTCGTCGTTTCTCCATGTCCTCGAGCATCCCTGCAGCACAAGGACCAAGCTGGTACCTCTCACTCGATCGCCACTGCACGGATTTGCCCAGAACGCCCATGCCCAGAACCTTGCCAGCACACACCCAGGCACGCGGTGAGCGCGCACTGGCCGCGCCAGTACGTCGCTCACTCGATCGCTGCCGTCCTCGCCCTGCATCCCTACCACCGCGAAGAGACGCTACTCCTTTCCCTCTACACGCTAGACATACTCGAATACGCGCGGAGGCCTTGTCACCGTCGTCCTCGTCGCCGACGTACCGCGGGTACTCGCGATGATCACCGCCAAAACTCGAGCGTTTCCGTAGCCCTATCCCTGCGCTAGCTAGCCGTTGAGCATCTCCAAGACGACGCGTACGAGATGCCGTCCTTCACTTGCCCCTTCGCTCGCCGGAAACGCCACGCCATGGCCGCGCCCTTGCAGCACCCCGCGGCACCCCTCGACGCTATAAATAGAGGCCCTCCTCGGACGCTATCTTCACACCATTCGACTCCCCTCTCACCACGGATCATCCTCACCACCTTAGCTCGATCGATTACTGCCGGAGGAGGAGCAATTTCAAGATCGGAGCCGCCGGGGGACGCAGCTCACCGTCGACGATTGGCGCCACCCCAAGCGCCGCCGCTGCTCCCAACCTCTTCCCCATCTACTACACCTTCACCGCGCATACTGCCTGAGTCCTGCATCGGCCTGGTAGGCTCTCCGACCCCCTACTGCCGCCGTGACCTCGTCGGAGTCCCGTCGGTGACGACGACGCTCCCCAGCCGTAGATCTCAGTTCTAATCCTACGGCCATTCTTTAGCGTACCGTTTCGCTGAGTTAAGAGGCGCCGACAGGTGGCCCCCACCCTGTCAGCGCGGCCCGGCAGCGCCAGCCGCGTGTTGGGCTGCGAAGTGCTGCCGAATTTCGTTTCGGCCCATTAGCCTTTCCCGCCCAAGCCCAAGTTTCGAATTTAGTTTAAATCTGAAATCAATTTGTTCTGCAGATGCTGTAGTAATTTTTGAATAGTTTAAAAACTACCAAACCAAATCTAGCAAACTTTATACCGTTGGAAAGCCCATGAAATTATCTAGCTCATGCCACTGGCCTCACCTCCATTTTCGAAATAGATTTAATCTGATAAAAAAGACAAGACAGGGACTTTTGAACATTCAAACTTTATTTAAATTTCAACCAGAATAGATTTTGAAGTAATTCCAATTCTAATAAATCACAACTGATGTCCTCTAATTGATTATGCCATAACATAGCCCTGTTGTTTGTATGATCATGGACTAGATCAAATAAAATGGCTATGTAGTCATTTCTAGAGCATTTTTTAAAGTGGAATTCAAACTCAACCCTAATATGAGAGTTATCTCTCATTTAAATTTCGATCCTAAGTACTAATAACCAAGGGAAATGACTTAGGCTAATGAACCCTTGAGGATTACTACTTAGAGATTTTAAATCATTAAATAGTAGTTTTATAACATGTGAAGTAGCACCTTGATTAAATTATACTCTCATATAGTAGATATGAAATGTTGACTTGGGTCAACCCATATTTCATACCTTATTATTATATGCAGAGATTAAATCTTAATAAGATGTAATAAGAAGAAATGCATTGCTCTAAGGATCTACTTACCAAAATTTAAGAAATAAGAATAATGAGAGGAAATTATTTTCTCCTAAATAAGAATTCATCACATAACTCACCATGCCATGTTTGATTGATAATAGGACTAGAGTGTGATCTATTTTGAGTGTTTCTAGTTAGGCATGTGTGTTTGGTTTAGTATTTATACCTCGTATTCGTATATAGACGCTAGTAACGAGGAGTATCAAGAGGAGGAGGACTACTTGCCGGAAGAAGAAGAAACCTTTGAGAACTACTCAACTCAAGGCAAGCTAACCCTTGCTAAACACAAGTGCTTAGCTCTACAAGAGCAAAGGCACCATCACACTTTACTTTTATGTATTACCTATCCCATGTCTTTACTTATATTTACTTTTGCTTATTTATTTCAAAGTACTTTTTGATTTATGATTCACTTGGTCTAGAGTAGAAAAATACTTGGAATAGATTATCACCACTCAAAGCTAGATAGCACCCCTCATGTAGTTGCTAGTGCTAATCAATTAAAATTGACTACTCTAGATGGGAACATGGTGGAGTGAAATGACTTTGAAAGAAAGTAAAGTGGAGGTGGATTTGAACAAGAGAAGATGGTGATTTTTGGAAAATTGATGATTGAGTTTGAATGCGATACCCTTCCAATTATACAAGTACCCCCACAATACCTGATTATGGGAAGGGCTTAACTAGAAACTTGTGTATTTTAGTATGGGTTCCCTCTAAACAAACATCATAGGGGTTACGCCGAGGCTGCCTCCAACAAGTGCGGAATGATGTTAATACGAGGTGGATGTACGGCCCAAGCCCTGTGCAGTTCCCGGGTTGACTGCGGTTTTCACCGGGAGGCCAAGCTCATGGGGAGAGGTGCTCATACTAGCATATATAAGTGAAAGGTTATGGTTGATGATCCGCGTACTGTGTTACGATGATTCGGGGTTATCCTCGACGGATGTAATCAAAAGTTGTGGCACAAGAGTACAACCTCTGCAGAGTGTTAAACCTATTCGAATAGCCGTGTCCACGATTACGGACAATTGGAAAGGCCATACTATCTCCGTTATCATTAAAACTGTTTTGATGGTGGATTGAAAGGTGACATTATGGTGAACCATAATGAGTTGTGGGAATGACACTAATGTTCCCACTTGAGTTAGTCTAGCACATGATTTAGGCTTTTACCAAAGATTTATGAAACTAAAACTTGGCTTTATGCAAATAAACCTAGAGCTTAGCACCCCCTTACACTTAATGAGTATTTATCTTAGAGTTAGTTTGCGAGTACTTTAAAAGTACTCATGGCTTTGCCCTGGCTATTCAAATGCCAGACTTTGAAGAGGAGCAACAGTATCAGGATGACGGACAGCAGGACGTCTACGATAACTAGGATCGTCTTCTAACGTCAAGCGTTGCTCGTGGAATAGATAGTCCACTACTACTATGCTTCCGCTACTTAATTGTGATGTTGAACAATCTATTTGTGTAATATTGGGTCATGTGATCCCTTGTTGTAAGACTCTATGTGTTGTAATAAATGATGACTCTGAACTACTTACTATTATGTCTCGCAAAAACAATCTTCCTGGGATTGCGATGTATGATGTAATAGGGCATCCGGACTTAAAAATTCGGGTGTTGACACAGCGGGCGCATACATGTCACACCACATGGACCTAACGGCGCTGATCTACCTCTCAAAAAGGGTAAAATTTGGCAAAACTTTTCCTAATTAGGGTAATTAGGACGAATATTTTATTAAATGGTTAATTGGTGTCAAAATTGTCAAACTAGGGGGTAAAATGGAATTGACTCTTGTTTTTGGGATGCCCAATCTAGCGGTTCAAACAGTGTACTCTCCAAGATGGATTTATTCTACTAATATGTAGTTTTCTGGCATTAAAATATATTTTCTTGGTGCAAGACTCGAAGGAGTATGTTTTGCAAAAGTTTCCTTTTGATACGGAGGGCTGTGTACCACCGAACCGTGCCCGCACATTGTGTATCAGGCTCTTTTTTTAGGAAAGCCTTAATCTCCACTATTATGCTCTTTGAAGCAACTAGTAAACGTGTGTAACACACGTCTTCAAACAATTGCACATGTTTTTTGAATCTCTTTTCTATGATAGCGAGCTGATTTTTATTATCATTTCCACACATAGCCACATCATTAATTTTCATGTAACTAAGCTGACAAGTAATTTTATCATAAATTGTGTCATCTGAACGTGTCAAGGAGTAACCAGCATTAGTTTTCAAATAACATTACAACCTAGAACAAATACTATGATCATGGGCAAACATACTTTTTCAGAAATGCTAGATAAGAGTATCTCCATTCAATACTCCATGATGTTTTACATCTACAAATCATGGGAAGAACAGGAATTCCGTTCACACATTTCCGATACTACCAATTGGGAACAATTATACACTAGAAAATTTTAACTGTTAGAAGGATCTTCAGAATCTTAGAGTTGTTTGGACTAATCTCAAAATATTAATATGATCGAGACAAAACATGGTTTTAGAAACCCTTTACCATGGCACACATGTCGTCGTACAAAAAATACCACACATGACCGAGTGGAAACCCCGAGTCAGACACGCGCACACCCTCACTTCCTGGGTCTCTCTACATCACAAAGAAACCGGGAAACTCCACTCTCTAGCTCCCTATATCTCTCTCTTGTCAAGGTTGTCAAGCAGCCCCTCCCCTGCATCCCAGTGCTAGTCACCGACGGAGGCGGAGGGGAGGCGCGGCCGTGGCTACTGCGCACGCGTTCGAGGGATCCACGGCGCCTACCTCTTCCTCTCTCGGGACACCTGCGAGGGCTGGTACCTCGCTCGCAGGAGAGCTGGTCGAAGCCCCTTCCCACAATACCACCTCACCCACCACCGGTAATTCCTTGTCCCAGTTCTGCTCGATTCGTTCTTGTCCGATGCCACACTGCTCCGCGCCTTACGAGTTACGCTGCTGATTCAGCTACAGACCCACGCCTCATAGCTCCTCCTCCGCCTCGGCCACATGCTCAGGCCTCGGGCTCCCTGCTCCCTCCTGTAACCCCACTCCTCAGAGCCGTCTCCACGCCACACCTCCCACACCCCGAGTATTCGTCTAAGAAATGCTTGAGGTGGAGGCGGAGATAATATTTGGCCCATGTAATACTTTTAGAATGGAAGCTTTCTAATAGTTTAGTCTTTTTTCGTTGCAAGCCCAGCTTACAAAACCTTACTGAATTCTAAGCGCCATAGGTTGGCTATAAAGTTTGATAATCCAGGAACAGATGATATGTGGATGTACTTTTCTTTTCTTTTTATTCCCCTTTTCAATGCAAAGTGAGCTCTTGATTTCACAATTGTGAAAATAACCTTCCATGCTTATATCATTAACTTGATTTCCTAGCATTTTCTTTCATGTTGCCGCTTGGCAGGGGCAATGATTTCTGATGATCTAGAGTAGAGATGTGTAAGCTTGGCAAAATAAATTCTTTGGTATTTAAGAAAGAGAATGAAGTTGCAGAGCTTGGAAATGGATGACCTGCCCCTGCAGTGTGTTTCTTGGTTTCACGGTTGTGAAAATAACCTTCCATGCTTATATTTTTTTTTGCGGGAAAGTCATCGATATTTTATTTCACAATCGGCTGCATGTAGACACTCAAATTCTTTCCCAGGTACTCAAGCCCTGAAATGATCAACGATAGAAACATGGTCTTCCTCGTCATTAGGACTCCGGGAGGGTGATTGAGCGGAATAACAAACACGGGACATCAACTGTAATTGGCAGCCGACATACCATATGGATTGAAGCCATCTATTGCTATGACATTCCGAGCGTCAGCTCCTCAATTGGGTATTTTTGATCGAAGTTCTTCCATGCCTTACTATCGGATGGATGTACCATCTTCACCTGCTTGTTTTTGTCCTCGAATCTTTTCCTATACTTGTGCCACGTCATTTGTTTGGCTGTCTCCTCGTTCATGTAAAGCCGCTGAATTCTTTTTATGAATGAGAGATATCAAAGAATCGACTTTGGGGTGCTTGACTGCCTCACCTGACCATCATTTCCCATTACCTCTTCACACCTAGACTGCTTACAGATGGGACGGTACTTGTCCTCCGCAAATTGTCTCCAAAATAGAACGCAGCCTTTCTTACAACAGTCTATCTTTTGATAATCCATGTTGAGGTCCTTCATCATTCTCCCTATCTCGTGCGGGCTTTTAGGCAGACAATGACCTTTGGGCAACATGTCACCAGCCCATCTCAGATTAGCTTCGTAGCCGTCACGGGTGAAGTTGTGATGGGTCATGTTGGCTAGACACCGAGAGAACGACATCGAGCTGAGACATCGGTGCACCCTCGTACAGAGGCTTCTTAGCCACCCTCAACATTGCATAGAAGGTCTTCGCGGTTGGCTATGCTTCCTCAGGTTCTGGCGGCGCCTCCGGTTCTGACGGCGACTCCGGTTCTGGAGGTGGCGAATCACTAGTGGAAAACATGTCTAATGTCGCGGGCCGTAAGACCCTTTCGTCGCGGACGGCCAACCGCGACAACGGGGACGCGACAAAAGGCCCAACCTTTTGTCGCGGGTCGCTTACCACCCGTGACATAAGGTCCACCATGTGGCAGCCGCGGGACGCGCATGGGACACCCCCTTTTGTCGCGGGTGGTAATACAGCCCGCGACAAAAGGCCCTCTACGTGGCGCGCGCAGGACGCTCCTCCTTTAGGGTTGAGGGGTGCAACCACCCCCTCCCGCCACCATCCCCCTTTTATTTCATTATTTCATTTCAAAATAAAAATTTCATATATTTGAACGCTACTACACAAGCTGTACATATTCATGCATTATATATAGATCGAGCAAACAAATATTCAAAGCAAAAGTCTATTCGTAGACTCTTTACATATACATGGAGCTCACGACTACCGGGACTAGAGCCCGTCGTCTATTCAAACTATTACACGGGGATCATGACCATTTGCTATTTTGACTAAACCTGCCTTTGTCGTCTATAATTAAGGTGATGTGGATTAACCTCGTGTCTCTATTTTAGACCTTCATATTTTACTTTTAGTATATAATAGAATAGATGATCAGTAAGTTTTGTGTATTGCACCTGTTGATGTGAACCTGATGGCATGGATCATTGAAGATCAGCGCGGTTCGTATTCTACCTGCTGATGCAAAGCATGATGCCGTCGATCATTGGAATACATATACCATATGTTTCCTCATGATTTTCTTGGACAGTTTGCATGGCTCCCGGACTCTATCCGTTAAGCACATATGTTGAAGAGATCCTAATAATAGCTCAGCTACGATTTATCTAATTAGCCGTGGTACCGTGCCCATGAGATTTCCTAGCCGGAGGAAAATATAGTGCAGGCACACGTCCTGGTCGCGCAGCTCAGCAACGATGAGGGTTTTCCGGCGGCATGTGCATCACGGCGCAGGCGGCGACATCTCGAGCACGAGCGCATCCATATCTTAGATGCGCACTATTCGCAGGCGAGGGACGGAGCTCGCCGTGGTGGTATTGCCGGGCGGCCCGCGGCCAAAGAAGGATCGTCGCCATAGAAATTTTACATGCAATCGAAGAGCCAAAAGAATCTCACGGTGTTACAGCTTGAGCTAGCAATGCAAGAAGATGCATTTTTTATATATCGAGTTGAGGTTTGGCCAATCAATCTGCTGCCAAACACAAGAGTAAGCAATGCTAATTTATCCATCAAAACTTCTATAATTGATACTAAGTTAGCGATCAAGGGTATAATCTACTCCCTGCATTTCATCTTATAAGATGTAGTATCAGCTTTATTGAAAAGTTTTCCTATATTTCATACCCCATTTCTAAAATTCAGCGACATATATTACGCTTCATCATAATCGAACTCTAATTTAATTTCTATATGCAGGGATGAATTTGTATGCTTATGTAAGTAGATTTACAAAATATTTATTATTTGCTTCTTCCGGTTTCTATGTTATTGCCTTCCTGGCAAAAAAATTAAGTGAGCTTTCTCTTCTGTAACTTTGGCAAGTGTAAACTAAATATAGATTATTTTAAAATAACTCCCTACTAATGCCATTAAATTTCTAATGATCGTATTGTTTGCTTGGTATGCTGCGCAGAACATATCCACGCACAAAAATCACTCACTTGAAGATTGGCTGAATGGTAATTAGAAATTATCTTTTTCACGAGAGAGAGCATAATTTTTTTTTGCTTACTATCTACTAAAGCTAACAGCTGGGTTTCATGTAATTATTATGTATCTTTTGTTTAGATACTTCATTTATCAGTTCTTTACTTTTGCAGGTGTCATACCTTTTTGGATAATGGTTCGTGGTATACATGACAAGGATTTCAGTAAATTATTTTTGGGAAATTTCAGGTAGCTCTTACTCCTTGCAATTTTGCATATCTGCAGTTAAACAATAATAAGCATGTTTATTGGTACTCATCACTCAATTCAGAAGTGATTCTTTGGATCAAACGATATTTCTTGACAAACTGAAACATTGCGGTTCTACAAAAGAAATTAATTTATATTCCAACATTTGCTTGAATAAGAGATTTTCTTCATTTGTTAGCAGGGTTGCAATCAAGTTGTAGGCCAAGCATAAAGGAAATTATTCACTCTATCCAACTCTAGACACAGCCCGTGGAAGTCTACACCTTCTTGATCTGCATATGAGCATTTAAGATTGTTCCTTGGGAATATCATACTAGAGTTATAGTTTTCTCTACAAAATTTTGGCAACAAACATGAGCTCTAATAAGATATTATTCTTTAAAAGTTTGAGTGGATCCGTCGCTCTACATTTCTACCCAATTATCGTTTCATTGCCTCTCAATATACGATCTCTCAAAATATATGTATTTTTGCGTCCAGCAGTATCGTACAACTGTCCATAAATTTATTTCCTACATGATACAATAAGGCATGATACATAAATTATGTATTTTTATATTATACACCCTTAGATTCTATTACAATTCAAATAATATGATATGATGTGGGCATAAGATGATATAGGTTTAGAAACAAGTCGTGAATATCTAAATATAAATCTTGGTTGAAAGATAGGTCGCAATGGATGAGTACACGCGAGGCTAATGTTATTATCATTGATGGATTTGCTACATTATTTACATGTAGATTAGCAAGTGGGCAATCAAGTCATTCCATGGTATTTCTCAAAACAACAGTGACATTGATGAAACGGGTAGAAAAAACATTGGTGCTAGGTTAATTTTAACAGGAATTTCTAACAAAATGAGGATAAAAACATATACAGATATCAATGGATGAGAAGAAGAGGAGAATAAATTAAGAAATTGTATGATACTCTATAGTGCTAGAAGGTTCAGTCTTATAGGCCAAATTCAATAATACAACCCATGTACCAAGTATGTAAATAGTGGTGACAATCCATTTATTTAGTGATGGCCAAGTTTAGGGAGAGGAAGACGAGGGATGTCAACGAAGTCAAATGCATCAAGGACGGAGAGGATCAGCTTCTTGTGAAGGATGAGGTGATCAAGCGTAGATGGTGAGAGTACTTTGACAACCTTTACAATGGAGAGGTTGAGAGATCTACCATTGAACTAGACGACTCCTTTGATGATACCAGCATGTGCTTTGTGCGACGTATCCAGGAGTCTTAGGTTAAGGAGGCGTTAAGGAGGATGAAAGGAGGCAAGGCGATGGGTCCTGATGGTATCCCCATCGAGGCGTGGAGAGCCTTGGAGACATAGCGATAGTATGGCTAACTAAGCTTTTCAACCTCATTTTTTGGTCAACCAAGATGCCCGGAGAATGGAGGCGGAGTATTTTAGTACCAATCTTCAAGAACAAGGGGGATGTTTAAAGTTGTACTAATTACCGTGGAATCAAGCTGATGAAGCTATGGGAGAGAGTCATTGAGCACCGCTTAAGAAGGTTGACAAGCGTGACCAAAAACCAATTTGGTTTCATGCCTGGGAGGTCTACCATGGAAGCCATCTTCTTGGTACGACAGCTGATGGAGAGATACAGGGAGCAAAAGAAGGACCTTCATATGGTGTTCATTGATTTGGAGAAGGCCTATGATAAGATACCTCGGAATGTCATGTGGTGGGCCTTGGAGAAACACAAAGTCCCAATAAAGTACATTACCCTCATCAAGGATATGTATGATAATGTTGTGACAAGTGTTCGAACAAGTGATGGCGACACTGATGACTTATCAATTAGAATAGGGCTACACCAAGGGTCAGCTTTGAGCCCTTACCTTTTTGATTTGGTGATGGATGAGGTCACAAGGGATATACAAGGAGATATCACATGGTGTATGCTCTTTGCGGATGATGTGGTGCTAGTCGATGATAGCCGAACGGGGGTTAATAGAAAGTTAGAGTTGTGGAGGCGAACTCTAGAATCGAAAGGTTTTAGGCTTAGTAGAACTAAAACTGAATACATTAGGTGCAGTTTCAGTTCTACTAGGCACGAGGAGGGAGAGGTTAGCCTTGATGGGCAGGTGGTACCGGAGAGAGACACATTTTGATATCTGGGGTCCATGTTGCAAAAGGATGGCGATATCGATGAATATGTGGGCCACCGAATCAAGGCTGGTTGGATGAAGTGGCGCCAAGCTTCTGGCGTACTCTGTGACAAGAGAGTGCCACAAAAGCTAAAAGGCAGGTTTTATAGGACAACTATCCGACCTGCGATGTTGTATGGCGCAGAGTGTTGGCCAACGAAGAGACGACACATCCATCAGTTAGGTGTAGCAGAGATGCGCATGTTGAGGTGGATATGTGGCCACACAAGAAAGGATCGGGTACGGAATGACGATATACGGGAGAGAGTTGGGGTAGCATCAATTGAAGAGAAGCTGATCCAACATCGTCTCAGATGGTTCGGACATATCAAACGGAGGCCTCCAGAAGCGCCAGTGCATAGCGGGCGGATAAAGCGTGTTGAGAATGTTAAGAGGGGTCGTGGTAGACCAAACTTGACATGGGAGGAGTCCGTTAAAAGAGACCTGAAGGTTTGGAATATCGACAAAGATTTAGCCATGTACAGGGGTGCGTGGAAGTTAGCTATCCACGTTCCGGAACCATGACTTGGCTTCGAGACCTTATGGGTTTCAACTCTAGCCTACCCCAACTTGTTTGGGACTGAAAGGCTTGGTTGTTGTTGTTGTTGTTGAGTCATTTTACTATAAGCTATATTCATAGCAACATCTCAATCATAATATAGCATATCTTGAATAAAAAATTGTAAAACGGTACAAAATCTAGCCGCACAAATGCGCGGATCACCTTGCTAGTTTTGAATATTTGATAAGTGTTTGAATATGAATTTGAATAACTGTTGTATACTTTCGAATCTGGCAAAACTTTGAACATGAAAAGTGTTTGAATCTAGAGAAGCAATCCAAAACCATTTTCTATTTCTAAAATAACTAATATAACTATTCAAACTATTAACCATTTTGCCATTCCTTTTTTCCTCCTCCTCATCTTCATCCGCATCATCCACTGTGAAGCCATCCTTCTCGTACTCATTTTATCCCTCCTGTGTTAAACTCCAGCCTGACTTCCTCTTCTTCCTCCTCCTCATACTCATTTTTTCCATCCACTGTGAAAAATAATGTTAGCTTGTGAATAATCTGTCTTCTTCCTCCATTTTGCTAGTTAAATAGAGGTTGTGACCTACCATAGAAGGAGTTTGTAGGAGAGGGAAGAGGCTGCTGATAGGAATAGACCAACAATGGAGATGGGGATGTTCACGGGCTTGCAGAGCAAATTTCCCGGGGCGAGCTCCTCGAAGATGGCGTAGGGCATGCGCACCAACGACATCTTCGAAAAGCTCTTCCATGGGAGATTTCCCAACCTTTTTCTCCAGCCATAGGGACAAAGCTCCCTACCTTGTTGGTTGGCTTGTTTTTCTTAGTTAAATAAAGATCGTTACCTACCATAAAAGGAGTTTGCAGGAGAGGGAAGAGGCTACTGATATGAATAGATCAACAATGGAGATGGAGACTTTCATGGACCTGCAGTGAAATTTTCCCAGGTTGAGATCCTCGAAGATGTCATAGGGCATGCGCACCAACGACATCTTCGAGAAGTTCCGCCACGGGAGATTTCCCAAGCCTTTGCTCCGGCTGCTGACAAGAATATACTAAGAATGGGGATGGAGGCATTCATGGGCTTGCGAGAAAATTTTCCCGGAGCGAGCTCCTCGAAGATGTCATAGGTTACGCACCAACGACATCTTCGAGAAGCTCCGCCACGGAAGATTTGCCAACCCTTTCCTCCCAACCTTCTTCGTTGGCTCGTTGAGCTGCTTGCGATTAGCGATGCTCCTTCTATAGGCGTTGTGTTGCTTCCTCCTTCGTGTTGTTCCTCCAATAAGGCATCGTGCGTTACATTCCTTTATCTCACTGAGCATTGCGTCCACCCACGTGTCAATGGGGACCCTGATTCGATCTTATCCAACCAAATTTTTTGTCCACCTTTAGTCCCGGTTGCATCCACCTTTAGTCCCGGTTGCACCCACCAACCGGGACTAAAGGTTAGTCCCGGTTGATGGCTCTACTATCTTGCTGACAGTTTTGTTAGATGGCGCAAAAAACCACCTTTAGTCCCGGTTGCACCCACTAACCGGGACTAAATGTTAGTCTTGTTTAGTGGCTCCACTATCTCGCCGACAGTTTTGTTAGATGGCGCAAAAAAACCACATTTAGTTCCGGTTGCACCCACCAATATGGACTAAAGGTTAGTCCCGGTTGGTGGCTCCACTATCTTACCGACACATGGCAAGGATTGCGTCCCTGGCTCTGTGCAATGTCCGAACCTTCTTTGCTGAGTGCCAAGGTAAGACACAAGGCAAAGACATGACTGTGGAGAAGTTTTCGCGCTGCCCCTTCTTTGCCTAGTGCCAAGGTTGGCAATACATGGTAAATCCCCTTCCTTGCCGAGTATCAAGCCCTTTGACACTCGGCGTAAACCTTGGGATGCACTACTACAATCTTGTTTGCCGAGTGTCACGTTATGGGACACTCGGGAGAGCACATGGGATTTTGTCTGTTAGTTCCCTACATTATACACACAATAATTCATAGCACTAAAAAAGTTCACAAGTACTGATGGCCTAGGAATCGAACACACCATGACATCAAAATGTTGAGTATAAGTTCACACAAGTTCACATAATCATAAGGTACACCATCAAATTCAATACTACAAACTCACAACTCAAGCCACAAGTTCATCAACACGGGGGTGTGCTTCACCAATCCATGAACACATGAAGTCCGCAACGACTTTGCCTTCCTCGATGCAGGTTCGAAAAACAAACAAGCATAATTGTCACCATAACAAATTAATTGTAAGTTAAAATGTTTGAAGAAAAATAGTATTATAGGCAAACAAAATAGCATGAGAATTAAGAGAGTTTCTTCCTTAAGCTCTTAAGGCAATGATTGGCTTGTGTATAGGCGTGGCCATAGCAGGCATCACGGGACTTGCATCCGCTTACCTAGCTGAAATTTTGGAACTAGGAACAAGATTTAATTAACGACACATTATATGTGGCTAGGAAAGAGTAGTTAGGTGCAACCTTTCAAATATTCCTATCACCTTATTTAAGGTTGCAGGATTTGTGAATACGAAAATGATATGTCATCTCGACTTAGTATGATCTTGTAAGTGACCCGCGCAAGTTTGTGAGGTTGTAATGGGGCGAAGTTGATGCCTGACTCCGTCCTTCTCAAGCGGATGGAGTCTAGCGTCGGAAGCAACTCCACCTCCTGCAAGATGGCCCAAACTCGGGTAAACTATGCCATCTGTGCGCCGCAGTGATACAAAATAACGTCCTGACTCAGTTCTGCTGCTGCAGCTCTTTTTTCACTATCCTGTTCTTTCTTGTGGCAATCGCAGAGAGTTCCCACTGGGAACTGCCACAGCAAAGCCCCCTCAAATCCAGAACTGACACATATCCAAAGAGGTCCATGTCCGATTGGTCGCATGGCCGCTGAGCGTAAAGCTTGCATGCTTTAAGCCTTTAACAGAAAACCAATGCAGTGGCAGCACCACGGTGTAGATCTGTTTGACAACACAAATGACTGCATGCGGTCCATCTTTATTCAGTACACATATAGTACCATTACACATATGAACGGGCGCCTATTAGCCTTCCACGACCAGGAAGGTATCCAGACATCAGGCAATTTTATTGGAGCTAGGCAGACACAGAGCACCACGACATGCACAGCGGTGTCTACATCATTTGATTGAAGAGGATGTCGGCTGCTTTGCTGCACGGGCCGCTCTGGCACCCGACGCCACAGTAGTCACTGCCGCGGCCGCAGTACCCATACTTGCTGCAGCATAGGCCGCCACGGCACTTCTTTCTTCTTCCGCACTGCGTGTTGGCGGGGAGGGCATTTTCATCATAGTTGGTTGTTCTATAGCACGGCCCGTTCTGGCACCCGGCGCCACAGTAGTCACCACCGAGGCCACAGAACCCATACCTGCTGCAGCACAAGCCACCGCCACACCTCCTTCTGCCTCCGCACTGCGCGTTGCTGGGAACATCATTCTCATCGATGTTGGCTATTCTATAGCACGGGCCGTTCTGGCACCCGGCGCCACAGTAGTCGCCGCCGAGGCCGCAGTACCCGTACCTGCTGCAACAGAGGCCACCGCCGCACTTCCTTCTGCCTCCACACTGCGCATTGCCGGCCACAACATTTTCATCGCTACTGAAGCCGAGGGCGTTCACTGCAGCAATGGCAAGGACCAACATGCATAGTGCGAGGGCCTTCATGTTCATGGCCATGTCGGCTGCTCTCGCAGTAGATAAAACTAACTTGGAAGCTCTTCTTATTTAGCTTAGTGTGGTGGATGATGAGGCTTCCGATAATGGAACACAGAGCTTGCGAGGTACCATTATATAGGCATACGTGCGGCAGGTCAGTGGTGCCTTCTCGAGTGAACATGCCGTGGCCAAATGGTGTTTGTTCCTAGAAAAATATTGTTATCGGCTTTTAATCGCGTGCACATGAACGCTCCACTCTTGGACAAATATGGTTTGATCAAAAGTGGCTTTTGTTTGTGTTTGGCTGTAGCAATAAAGTAGCTTTAATTTTCTACTTTTCTCGAGTTTGTTAGTTGGATTAGTATTCCGTTTGCAAAAGACATGTATCTACACATCACCTAGCACATTTCTTGCACTCGAAATTCTGCCTACAGATTAACATTGTGACTGTGTTGAGTAGGGAAAAAGGAAACCATGGACATGTAGTGAACCAACCGATGGCCACACACTGCTCACGCTCAGGACGAGAACGAAGGAACCAAGAGATAGGGTGGCAAAGAAACCAGAAATAGCTAGCCGGGTATGAACTATTAGTATCATAGATGCGACTGAACAACTAAGTAAGAGCTAGACAAGTAATTTACGAGGAAGAAATTGAATCTAGAACGGTAAATGCAAAAATAAATGGGCATGATATTTAGTGAACCGACCGGGTGGCGACACACTATTCAAGCTTACGGTGACTATATTGAACAAAGAGATAGGTTGAAAGATGAAACAAGAAATAGCCAGTCGGGCATGAACTAAGTTCTAGACAAGTAATTTGCGAGGAAGAAATTGTACGTTAGATGGTGAAGGTAAAAAACAAATGTGCAAATAAGGGCAGCCAGGGAAGAATATGTAAAGCTTAGTATTTTTTGTTGAGTGAATTCCGTTTTTTACCCCCTAGTTTGACAATTTTGACACTAATTACCCCATTTAAGAAAATTTCCGTTTTAATTATCCCATTCAGGAAAGGTTTTGCCAATTTTTACCATCTGGACCTAACGGCGCTGATCCACCTCTCAAAAAGATTAATTCTTTAAAAGGGTAAAATTTGGCAAAACTTTTCCTAATTAGGGTAATTAGGATGACATTTTATTAAATGGGGTAATTGGTGTCAAAATTGTCAAACTAGCTAAGGGGTAAAACGGAACCGACTCTTGTTTTTTGGGATGCCCAATCTAGCGGTTCAAACAGTGTACTCACCAAGATGGATTTATTCTACTAATATGTAGTTTTCTGGCATTAAAATATATTTTCTTGGTGCAAGACTCGAAGGAGTATGTTCTATTGCAAAATCACATGTAACTCTACAGGCTGCCAGCCGGCCACGCCGAGAGAGGCAAACGGGTTGCCTATTTTCTTTCCTTGCGGTGCATGCTTTACCAAACGCGGCCACACGTGGAAGGTAGCAGGCTAGGATGAGACCAATTGTTTCTGTTTTGCAAAAGTTTTCCTTTTGATATGGAGGGCTGCGTACCACCGAACCGTGCACGCACATTGTGTATCAGGCTCTTTTTTTTTTTAGGAAAGCCTTAATCTCCACTATTATGCTCTTTGATGAAACTAGTAAACGTGCACGTGTAACACACGTCTTCAAACAATTGCACATGTTTTTTGAATCTCATTTCTATGATAACGAGCTGATTTTTATTATCATTTCCGCACATAGCCACATCATTAATTTTCGTGTAACTAAGCTGACGAGTAATTTTATCATAAATTGTGTCATCTGAACGTGTCAAGGAGTAACCAGCATTAGTTTTCAAATAACATTACAACCTAGAACAAATACTATGATAATGGGCAAACATACTTGTTCAGAAATGCTAGATAAAAATATCTCCCATTCAATACTCCATGATGTTTTACATCCACAAATCACGGGATGAACAGGAATTCCGATGACACATTTCCGATACTACCAATTGGGAACAATTATACACTAGAAATTTTAACTGTCACAAGGATCTTCAGAATCTTACGAGACAAAACATTAATATTTTGAGATTAATGTTCGAGACAAGGATCATATTAATATGATCGAGACAAAACATGGTTTTAGAAACCCTTTACCATGGCACACAGGTCGTCATACAAAAAATACCACACATGACCGAGTGGAAACCCCGAGTCAGACACGCGCACACCCTCACTGCGTGGGTCTCTCTACATCCAAAAGAAACCGGGGAACTCCACTCTCTAGCTCCCTATATCTCTCTCTTGTCAAGGTCGTCAAGCAGCCCCTCCCCTGCATCCCAGTGCTAGTCGCCGACGGAGGCAGAGGGGAGGCGCGGCCGCGACTACTGCGCACGCGTTCGAGGGATCCGCAGCGCCGACCTCTTCCTCCTTTGGGACACCTGCGAGGGCTGGTACCTCGCTCGCGGGAGAGCTGGTCGAAGCCCCTTCCCACAATACCACCTCACCCACCACCGGTTATTCCTTGTCCCAGTTCTGCTCGATTCGTTCTTGTCCGATCCCACACTGCTCCGCACCTTACGAGTTACGCCGCTGATTCAGCTACAGACCCACACCTCGCAGCTCCTCCTCCACCTCCGCCACAGGCCCAGGCCTCGGGCTCCCTGCTCCCTGCTCCCTCCCCTAACCCCACTCCTCAGAGCCGTCTCCACACCACACCTCCCACACCCCGAGTATTCGTCTAAGAAATGCTTGAGGTGGAGGCGGAGATAATATTTGGCCCATGTAATACTTTTAGAATGGAAGCTTGATGACCCACAAGTATAGGGGATCGCAACAGTCTTCGCGGGAAGTAAAACCCAATTTATTGATTTGACACAAGGGGAGACAAAGAATACTTGAAAGCCTTAACAACGGAGTTGTCAATTCAGCTGCACCTGGAAACAGACTTGCTCGCAAGAGTTTATCAGTAGTAACAGTTTTATAGTAGTAGCAGTAGTAAAATAACAGCAGCAGAGTAACAAAGACAGCAGTAGTGATTATAGTAAACAGCAGGATTAAAATACTGTAGGCACGGGGACGGATGAACGGGCGTTGCATGGATGAGAGAAACTCATGTAACAGTCAAAGCAGGGGCATTTGCAGATAATAATAAAACGGTATCCAAGTACTAATCAATCAATAGGCATGTGTTCCAATTATAGTCGTACGTGCTCACAATGAGAAACTTGCACAATATCTTTTGTCCTACCAGCCGGTGGCAGCCGGGCCTCTAGGGAAACTACTGGATATTAATGTACTCCTTTTAATAGAGTACCGGAGCAAAGCATTAACACTCCATGAACACATGTGATCCTCACATCACTACCATCCCCTCCGGTTGTCCCGATTTCGTCACTTCGGGGCCATTGGTTCCGGACAGCGACATGTGTATACAACTTGCATGTAAGATCATAAACAACGAATATCTTCATGAATCAATAACATGTTCAGATCTGAGATCATGGCACTCGGGCCCTAGTGACAAGCATTAAGCATAACAAGTCGCAACAATATCATAAAAGTAACATCTACGGATACTAGGCACTATGCCCTAACAATCTTATGACTATTACATGACCAATCTCATCCAATCCCTACCATCCCCTTCAGCCTACAGCGGGGGAATTACTCACACATGGATGGGGGAAACATGGCTGGTCGATGGAGAGGCGTCGGTGGTGATGATGGCGATGATCTCCTCCAATTCCCCGTCCCGGCGGAGTGCCGAACGGAGACTTCGGCTCCCGAGACGGAGTTTCGCGATGTGGCGGCGTTACGGAGGGTTTCGGCGACTTCGACTTCTCTCCGTGCGTTTTAGGTCGAGGCCGATAAGTAGTCCGAAGGAGGGCGTCGGAGGCCGGCCGAGGGGGCCACACCATAGGGCCGCGTGGGCCCCCCCTAGGCCGCGCCGCCTTATGGTGTGGGGCCCTCGGGCCTCCACTTGATTTGTCCTTCTGGCTCCGTCAGTATTCTGGGAAAATAGGGCCTTCTGTCAAAATCCCGAGGTTTTTCCTGAAAGTTGGATTTCTGCACAAAAACGAGACACCAGAACAGTTCTGCTGAAAACAGCGTTAGTCCGTGTTAGTTGCATCCAAAATACACAAATTAGAGGCAAAACAATAGCAAAAGTGTTCGGGAAAGTAGATACGTTTTGGACGTATCAACTCCCCCCAAGCTTAGCTTATTGCTTGTCCTCAAGCAATTCAGTTAACAACTGAGCGATAAAAGAACTTTCACGAACACATTTGTTCATATGATGTATATATTCTCATGATATGGCTAATACTTAAGCAGTTCATAATAAGATACATGCAAATAAGATCATCTAACAGCTATGTCAATCATGAAGAGGTACCAACAATTAATAATAAGCATCATGAATCATGTATATAAGCAGAATTGCAATGTTCATAAGAGAGTATGATAAAGTGGTATCTCGCTTGCCTGTATTTGATCGGCAAAACATAAATGCCCGGGCACCTCTGGGGTTCATAGAAAGACTAGAAGTAGTGATTGTTAAAGATAAAAGCATCAAAGTTATACCACAATCAATCATATTTTGAGACAAGCATATTATACTAAAAATGACAGTTGTGCTCTCAAGAAAGTGCTCAAAGAAAGGATGGAGACACAACATAAAAGTAAAAGATTGACCCTTCGCAGAGGGAAGCGAGGGATTAACATGCGCTAGAGCTTTTCATTTGTAAAGCAGGAGTAAAATTATTTTGAGAGGTGTTTGTTGTTGTCAACGAATGGTAATGGGTACACCAACTACCTCCCCAACCGGACTTTCAAGAGCGGCTCCCATGAAGGGCGTTATCTCTACCAGCAAGGTAGATCATCTCTCTTCTCTTTTGTTTACACACGTATTTTAGTTTTATTATGGGTGACACTCCCCCCAACCTTTGCTCACACAAGCCATGTCTAACCGAATCCTCGGGTGCCTTCCATCAATCACATACCATGGAGGAGTGTCTATTTGCAAAATTAAGTTGCTTACTGATGAATCAGAGCAAAACATGTGAAGAGAATTATTAGTGAAAGTTGATTAATCGGGGCTGGGAACCCCATTGCCAGCTCTTTTTGCAAAATTATTGGATAAGCGAATGTGCCACTAGTCCATATGAAAGCCCGTCAAGAGTAAATGACAAGGTTGAAAGTGAAACACCACATACTTCCTCATGAGCTATGAAACATTAACACAAATTGAGAAGCATTTTTGAAGGTTTTAAAGGTAGCGCATGAGAATTTACTTGGAATGGTTTGAAATGCCATGCATAGGTATTTATGGTGGACACTCTGGAATAACTTGGTTTTCATGTATTTGGAGGCACGAGCAGCGTTCCCGCTCAGTACAAGTGAAGGCTAGCAAAAGATTAGGGAGCGACAAATCAAGAGAGCAGTAACTGTCATAATCATGCTTGCGGCAAAATAAATTAACGGAGGCATAAAAGTGATACAAGAGCTATGAAGCAATATAAATCATCGAGGCTTAATTGACTTTTGTTCAGTCATATGCATGCGTGAGCATGTGCCAAGTCGATATAAATGAATTATTCAGAGGAGGATACCACAATGCCATACTTACTTATGAATAAAACAATGCAAGCAAACATCCATGACATGCTACTCATATTAATAAATTGGAGCTAAACATGAGAGATCATGAACTACTAGACTTTCTTAAATGACATATACCTCACATGAACCAACTAAGCATGCTCACATGGATGAGTATATGTACAAAAATGAAAACAAATAGAGTTCATACCAGCCTCTCACCATAATCCAATTGTCGTAGATCGTCATTATTGCCTTTCACTTGTGCAGCTTGGATAATATGAAATGAAAACCACGCTCCAGCCACCGAAGACCATTGAACTCATAAAGAACTTTACAAAACCAAAGAAGAACAGCAAATGTTTTTGGTGTTTTCGCATTTGAGAACAAGAACAAAAGGAAACAAGCAAACAAAGCAAACTCTTTTTGGGTTTTCTTATAGCAAACTAGCAATAGCAAATAAAGCGAAACAAATGCAAGAAACCTAGATAAACAAATGATGAAGAGAAACAACAGAAATATTTTTGGTCTTTTTGTGTTTTAGGAAAGAAACAAAGCAAAAACAAGAAATGGCAAACTAGAAGAAACACAGAAAAGCGAGATGGCAGAAATCTGCCAAAACTTGACAGCAGTACAGAAATCGATTTTTACAAAAATCTTACGTTGCTCAGCTCGAAAAGTATTCAACTAATGAAAGTTAGATAACAACCTGGGGAACATGCACAAAAATTGTCTTCGCAAAATACTGTTCTGGCTATTTTTGAGAATTTTTACGGTAACAGTCCAGAATCTGTTTTCAGGCAGCACTTCCCCAAATATCATCTTCCTCTCATTAGAAAACCACTCAAACAAACTAAACAAGTATATACAAGTATCCAGCAATCATGATATGCAAAGAATGAGTGATGCCGGTATACCTCCCCCCAAGCTTAGGCTTTTGGCCTAAGTGGAGTTCAATCCCATCGAGGATCTGGGTTCCACGCCGGTGGATCATACATGGAGTAGTCATAATAAGGTACCGACGCAGAAGAAAAACGTGGGGGTTCCTCATACCCAGCTTGTGGATGCGAAGAGCTCGCTGCATCGGATGATGAATCGAGGTGTTCCTCGGCCTCCTCCGTGTTGCCTCTTGCACGATGGCTTCCTCCCTCTATGTATGCATTAATCGCACTCTCCGTGATCGACCAATCCTCCCCGAAATCAAAGTTAAACAGAGAAGGTGCAGGCAATCCTACTAATTTTTCAACTTTCTTAGTTATTGTCCAAGATTTCTTGTAAAATGTTATTCTGTAAGACAGGTTTCTCAAATTAGATGAATCAGAAACAAATTCATGCTTAATCATGGAGACTATGTCAAGTTTCTCTATGGGGAGCTGAATATCAAGATGGTGAGGTTCTACATTATGCATAGCTAATAAGCGAGAGGCGATGAGACCTCCACAAATTCCTCCCTTCTCACGGTTAGTAGCAAGTCTGTTGGCTATCAAAGCACCCAAGTTATAAGTCCTATTACCTTGTAATGCAGCAGCTAGAAAGGCTAGATCCTGGGTAGATGATACGTCCAATTTGCATCACTATTTTATATCATAATTTGCTGTTATTCATTGATATATTTCATATTGGGACACAATACTTATGTTATTTCATCTATTTTGCATGATTCATGATTATTTGGAGATCGCGCACCGGAGCCGAGATTCTAGCTGGAAAAAGCACCGTCGGGATGCAATATTTCGGAAGATCAAGCTGTGGAAGGAAATTTTACCAAAAATCCTATTTTTCCGGATGACGAAGGAATCCAGAAGGGGAGCCAGCTGGACCTAAGGTGGGCCCACACCATAGGGCGGCGCGGCCCATGGCTCCGGCCGCGCCACCATGTGGTGTGGGGCCCCCACAGCCCCTTTCGCCTCCTTTTCTTC
>NC_061509.1:258118968-258156740 GCF_022539505.1 Lolium rigidum
CCTCGTCGCCCCACTTCGTATCCCTTTCGGTCTTCCGGAAGGTTCGTGGCAAAATAGGACCCCGGGTCTTGATTTCGTCCAATTCCGAGAATATTTCGTTACTAGGATTTCTGAAACAAAAACAGCGAGAAAACAGCAAGCGGCACTTCGGCATCTTGTTAATAGGTTAGTTCCAGAAAATGCACAAATATGACATAAAGTGTGCATAAAACATGTAGGTATCATCAATAATATGGCATGGAACATAAGAAATTATCGATACGTCGGAGACGTATCAGCATCCCCAAGCTTAGTTCTGCTCGTCCCGAGCAGGTAAAACGATAACAAAGATAATTTCTGAAGTGACATGCCATCATAACCTTGATCATACTATTTGTAAAATATGTAATGAATGCAGCGATCAAAACAATGGTAATGACATGAGTAAACAAGTGAATCATAAAGCAAAGACTTTTCATGAATAGTACTTCAAGACAAGCATTAATAAGTCTTGCATAAGAGTTAACTCATAAAGCAATAAATCAAAGTAAAGGTATTGAAGCAACACAAAGGAAGATTAAGTTTCAGCGGTTGCTTTCAACTTGTAACATGTATATCTCATGGATAATTGTCAACATAGAGTAATATAACAAGTACAATATGCAAGTATGTAGGAATCAATGCATAGTTCACACAAGTGTTTGCTTCTTGAGGTGGAGAGAGATAGGTGAACTGACTCAACATAAAAGTAAAAAGAATGGTCCTTCAAAGAGGAAAGCATCGATTGCTATATTTGTGCTAGAGCTTTTATTTTGAAAACATGAAACAATTTTGTCAACGGTAGTAATAAAGCATATGAGTTATGAAAGTTATATCTTACAAGTTGCAAGCCTCATGCATAGTATACTAATAGTGCCCGCACCTTGTCCTAATTAGCTTGGACTACCGGATCTTTGCAATGCACATGTTTTAACCAAGTGTCACAATGGGGGACCTCCATGCCGCCTGTACAAAGGTCTAAGGAGAAAGCTCGCATTTTGGATTTCTCGCTTTTGATTATTCTCAACTTAGACATCCATACCGGGACAACATGGACAACAGATAATGGACTCCTCTTTAATGCATAAGCATGTGGCAACAATTATTATTCTCATATGAGATTGAGGATATATGTCCAAAACTGAAACTTCCACCATGATTCATGGCTTTAGTTAGCGGCCCAATGTTCTTCTTTAACAATATGCATGCTCCAACCATTAAGGTGGTAGATCTCTCTTACTTCAGACAAGACGGACATGCATAGCAACTCACATGATATTCAACGAAGAATAGTTGATGGCGTCCCCAGAAGCATGGTTATCGCACAACAAGCAACTTAATAAGAGATAAAGTGCATAAGTACATATTCAATACCACAATAGTTTTTAAGCTATTTGTCCCATGAGCTATATATTGTAAAGGTGAATGATGGAATTTTAAAGGTAGCACTCAAGCAATTTACTTTGGAATGGCGGATAAATACCATGTAGTAGGTAGGTATGGTGGACACAAATGGCATAGTGGTTGGCTCAAGTATTTTGGATGCATGAGAAGTATTCCCTCTCGATACAAGGTTTAGGCTAGCAAGGTTATTTGAAACAAACACAAGGATGAACGGTACAGCAAAACTCACATAAAAGACATATTGTAAACATTATAAGACTCTACACCGTCTTCCTTGTTGTTCAAAACTCAATACTAGATATTATCTAGACTCTAGAGAAACCAAATATGCAAACCAAATTAGCAAGCTCTAAGTGTTTCTTCATTAATGGGTGCAAAGTATATGATGCAAGAGCTTAAAAATGAGCACAACAATTGCCAAGTATCAAATTATCCAAGACATTTTAGAATTACTACATGTAGCATTTTCCAATTCCAACCATATAACAATTTAACGAAGAAGAAACTTCGCCATGAATACTATGAGTAGAGCCTAAGGACATACTTGTCCATATGCTACGAGAGGAGCGTGTCTCTCTCCCATAAAGTGAATGCTAGGATCCATTTTATTCAAACAAAACAAAAACAAAAACAAACCGACGCTCCAAGCAAAGTGCATAAGATGTGACGGAATAAAAATATAGTTTCAGGGGAGGAACCTGATAATGTTGTCGATGAAGAAGGGAATGCCTTGGGCATCCCCAAGCTTAGACGCTTGAGTCTTCTTATAATATGCAGGGGTGAACCACCGGGGCATCCCCAAGCTTAGAGCTTTCACTCTCCTTGATCATATTGTATCATACTCCTCTCTTGATCCTTGAAAACTTCCTCCACACCAAACTCGAAACAACTCATTAGAGGGTTAGTGCACAATAAAAATTAACATGTTCAGAGGTGACACAATCATTCTTAACACTTCTGGACATTGCATAAAGCTACTGGACATTAATGGATCAAAGAAATTCATCCAACATAGCAAAAGAGGCAATGCGAAACAAAAGGCAGAATCTGTCAAAACAGAACAGTCCGTAAAGATGGATTTTATTAGGCCACCAGACTTGCTCAAATGAAAATTCCCAAATTGAATGAAAGTTGCGTACATATCTGAGGATCATGCACGTAAATTGGCTTAATTTTCTGAGCTACCTAAAGGGAGGTAGACCCAGATTCGTGACAGCAAAGAAATCTGGAACTGCGCAGTAATACAAATCTAGTACTTACTTTACTATCAAAGACTTTACTTGGCACAAAAAAACTCAAAACTAAGATAAGGAGAGGTTGCTACAGTAGTAAACAACTTCCAAGACTCAAATATAAAACAAAAATATTGTAGTAAAAACATGGGTTGTCTCCCATAAGCGCTTTTCTTTAACGCCTTTCAGCTAGGCGCGAGAAAGTGTAACTCAAGTAACATCAAGAGACGAAGCATCAACATCATAATTTGTTCTAATAATAGAATCATAAGGTAACTTCATTCTCTTTCTAGGGAAGTGTTCCATACCTTTCTTGAGAGGAAATTGATATTTAATATTACCTTCCTTCATATCAATAGTAGCTCCAACGGTTCGAAGAAAAGGTCTTCCCAATATAATGGGGCAAGATGCATTGCATTCAATATCCAAGACAACAACGGGGACAAGGTTATTGTTAACCATAATATGAACATTATCAACTCTCCCCAAAGGTTTCTTTTTAGCATTATCAGCGAGATTAACATCCACATAACAATTCTTCAATGGTGGCAAGTCAAGCATATCATAGACTTTTTCAGGCATAACAGAAATACTTGCACCAAGATCACATAAAGCATTACAATCAAAATCTTTGACTCTCATTTTAATGATGGGCTCCCAACCATCCTCTAGCTTTCTAGGAATAGAAGTTTCAAGTTTTAGTTTCTCTTCTCTAGCTTTTATGAGAGCATTTGTAATATGTTTTGTGAAAGCCAAGTTTACATCGCTAGCATTGGGACTTTTAGCAAGTTTTTGTAAGAACTTTATAACTTCAGAGATATGGCAATCATCAAAATCTAAATCATTACAATCTAAAGCAATGGGATTATCATCCCCAAGGTTGGAAAAAATTTCAGCGAGTTTTATCACGAGCAGGTTTAGTGGTTTTAGCGAGTTTCGGAGTAATTTTGCGCGTTTTGCACTAGGAGTAGAAGCATTGCCAACACCAATTATTTTACCATTGATAGTAGGAGGTGCAGCAACATGTGAATCATTAGCATTGCTAGTGGTGGTAATAGTCCAAACTTTAGCTACATTTTCCTCTTTAGCTAGTTTTTCATTTTCTTCTCTATCCCACCTAGCACAGTTCAGCCATTAATCTTATATTCTCATTAATTCTAACTTGGATGGCATTTGCTGTAGTAACAATTTTATTTTCAATATCCTCATTAGGCATAACTTTCGATTTCAAAAGATCAACATCAGAGGCAAGACTATCAACTCTAGAAGTAAGAATATCAATTTTATTGAGCTTTTCCTCAACAGATTTGTTAAAGGCAGTTTGTGTACTAATAAATTCTTTAAGCATAGCTTCAAGTCCAGGGGTGTATTCCTATTATTGTTGTAAGAATTCCCATAAGAATTAGCATAACCGTTACCATTATTATAAGGATATGGCCTATAGTTATTACTAGAATTGTTCCGATAAGCATTGTTGTTGAAATTATTATTTTTAATGAAGTTTACATCAACATGTTCTTCTTGGGCAACCAATGAAGCTAATGGAACATTATTAGGATCAAAATTAGTCCTATCATTCACAAGCATAGTCATAATAGCATCAACCTTATCATTCAAGGAAGAGGATTCTTCAACAGAATTTACCTTCTTACCTTGTGGAGCTCTTTCCGTGTGCCATTCGGAGTAATTAACCATCATATTATCAAGGAGCTTTGTTGCTTCACCAAGAGTGATGGACATAAAGGTACCTCCAGCAGCTGAATCCAATAAATTCCGCGAAGAAAAATTTAGTCATGCATAGAAGGTTTGGATGATCATCCAAGTAGTCGATCCATGGGTTGGGCAATTTTTAACCAAAGATTTCATTCTTTCCCAAGCTTGAGCAACATGTTCATTATCCGATTGTTTAAAATTCATTATTCTACTCCTCAAAGATATAATTTTAGCGGGGGGATAATATCTACCAATAAAAGCATCCTTGCATTTAGTCCAGGAATCAATACTATTCTTAGGCGAGAGATAGCAACCAATCTTTAGCTCTTCCTCTTAATGAGAAAGGAAACAATTTTAATTTTATAATGTCACCATCTACATCTTTATACTTTTGCATTTCACATAGTTCAACAAAATTATTGAGATGGGCAGCAGCATCATCGGAACTAACACCGAGAAAATTGCTCTCGCATAACAAGATTCGATAAAGCAGGTTTAATTTCAAAGAATTCCGCTGTAGTAGCAGGTGGAGCAATAGGTGTGCATAGGAAATCATTATTATTTGTGCTAGTGAAGTCACACAACTTAGTATTTTCAGGGGTGGCCATTTTAGCAGTAGTAAATAAAACAAACTAGATAAAGTAAATGCAAGTAAACTAATTTTTTTTTGTGTTTTTGATATAGCAAACAAGACAGTAAATAAAGTAAAGCTAGCAACTAATTTTTTTTGTGTTTTGATATAAGTGCAGCAAACAAAGTAGTAAATAAAATAAAGCAAGACAAAAACAAAGTAAAGAGATTGAGAAGTGGAGACTCCCCTTGCAGCGTGTCTTGATCTCCCCGGCAACGGCACCAGAAAATATGCTTGATGACGTGTATCTCACACGTTCGTTGGGAACCCCAAGAGGAAGGTATGATGCGCACATCAGCAAGTTTTCCCTCAGAAAGAAACCAAGGTTTATCGAACCAGGAGGAGCCAAGAAGCACGTTGAAGGTTGATGGCGGCGGGATGTAGTGCGGCGCAACACCAGAGATTCCGGCGCCAACGTGGAACCTGCACAACACAACCAAAGTACTTTGCCCCAACGAAAAGTGAGGTTGTCAATCTCACCGACTTGTCTGTAACAAAGGATTAACCGTATTGTGTGGAAGATGATTGTTTGCGAGAGAAAACGAGTAAAACAAGTATTGCAGCAGATTTGTATTTCGGTATTAAAGAATGGACCGGGGTCCACAGTTCACTAGAGGTGTCTCTCCCATAAGATAAAAGCATGTTGGGTGAACAAATTACAGTCGGGCAATTGACAAATAGAGAGGGCATAACAATGCACATACATGTCATGATAAGTACGAGTGAGATTTAATTGGGCATTACGACAAAGTACATAGACCGCCATCCAACTCGCATCTATGCCTAAAAAGTCCACCTTCGAGGTTATCGTCCGAACCCCTTCCGGTATTAAGTTGCAAAGCAACGGACAATTGCATTAAGTATGGTGCGTAATGTAATCAACAACTACATCCTCGGACATAGCGCCAATGTTTTATCCCTAGTGGCAACGAGCACAACACAACCTTAGAACTTTACGTCACTGTCCCAGGTGTCAATGCAGGCATGAACCCACTATCGAGCATAAATACTCCCTCTTGGAGTTAAGAGCAAAAACTTGGCCAGAACCTCTACTAATAACGGAGAGCATGCAAGATCATAAACAACACATATGCAATAACTTGATAATTAACATAACATGGTATTCTCTATCCATCGGATCCTGACAAACACAACATAGAGTATTACAGATAGATGATCTTGATCATGTTAGGCAGCTCACAAGATCCAACAATGAAGCACAATGAGGAGAAGACAACCATCTAGCTACTGCTATGGACCCATAGTCCAGGGGTGAACTACTCACTCATCACTCCGGAGGCGACCATGGCGGTGTAGAGTCCTCCGGGAGATGAATCCCCTCTCCGGCAGGGTGCCGGAGGAGATCTCCGAGAATCCCCCGAGATGGGATTGGCGGCGGCGGCGTCTCCGGAAGGTTTTCCGTATCGTGGTTTTTCGCATCGGGGGTTTCGCGACGGAGGCTTTAAGTAGGCGGAAGGGCGAGTCGGAGGGCTAACGAGGGGCCCACACCATAGGGCGGCGCGGGCCCCCTTGGCCGCGCGGCCCTATGGTGGCGGCGCCTCGTCGCCCCACTTTGTATCCCTTTCGGTCTTCCGGAAGGTTCGTGGCAAAATAGGACCACGGGTCTTGATTTCGTCCAATTCCGAGAATATTTCGTTACTAGGATTTCGAAACCAAAAACAGCTAGAAAACAGAATCGGCACTTCGGCATCTTGTTAATAGGTTAGTTCCAGAAAATGCACAAATATGACATAAAGTGTGCATAAAACATGTAGGTATCATCAATAATATGGCATGGAACATAAGAAATTATCGATACGTCGGAGACGTATCAGGACCCACGAAGACATTCGATGGTCAGGTGGGCTGTAGCGTTGGGTCCGAAGAAGGATTCTTGAAGCACAAGGCAAGAACAGGAAGAATACAAGGAAAGTTTAGATCTAGGGCTCTATGTAACCTAGTCGTACCCGGATAGATCTCTTGAGACCTGGCTCCCAATATAAGGGCCAGGAGAGGGGCTGCCGAGGGACACACGCAATCATAGTAATCATAGCCACCGCAAGTCTAGAGCTAGCTCATTACAGAACTTAGTCTTTCAACGAGATCACAGCCGAAACCTTCGGCACCCCATTGTAATTCGATATTTTCATAATCAAAATCAGACAGGCAGGACGTAAGGGTTTTACCTCATCGAGGGCCCCAAACCTGGGTAAATCGCTCTCCCCGCTTGTTTGATAACCGATGTCTCGTGTCAGCCTATAGGATTCCATCTACCCTAAGCCCCATACGGAGGGCATTGTCGAGGAGTACCATCGACAATTGGCGCCGTCTGTGGGAACCCTGTTGGCACAAGACCCTTCATCGGCTGATTCAGCCATGTCATCGGCAGCTTCATCTACACTGCCGGCGTCATCACCAGCCCCTTCGTAGCCAAACTCAAGGAATTCGATTCGATTCGGTTCCTTCGAGTTCACCCCACATAGTGACTCGTCTCGCTCGACCTTTTCAGATTTGCAAGGAGGTTTGGGCATGACGTTCGGAAGCGTTCACTACAACGTCAGCGCGGAAGGGATCCTTCGGTTGCCTGAGCCATTCGTCTCCGGATCAGCCAGGAAACCATCTCCACCAGCTGCAATATCGGCCGCGTCCTCATCAGTCGATCTATCGGCCGGGTTGACGGACTCGATGAATTTCTCTTCACCATCGATCACCCGATCGATGTCCTCTATGTCGATTGGATCCGATGATTCCATGTCATCCGATATGACTTCATACTACTGTTTATACTGTGATACCAGGCACGGATTAGGATCGAGTGACACACCGTTCGTATGCAGCGCCAGATACTCATCAGGAGAGGAAAGTATCGACAGTGCCATCAAGACAGCCACTTGGAGGATGGCAACCCACCAGATCTATGCTATCGTGAATGCAGGAAGCACAGGGAACGGAGGAGGAGAAGAAGGAGATCACACTCCACACGCCAACAGGCGACGCAACTCCGAGAACAGCGCCAGCAACGACGACAACGATTACAATATCGCGGAGGAAGAGTGGGAAGCAGCTCGAGACGCTATAACCAACAACACACCGCTTCCCGCCGGAACTTCGGTTGGAACTCTTAATGCATACCGGAGAATCTTGGAGAGGAATCGAGTGCGGTTATCGAACAAGCAGGCCAATCTCAATCGTCGCATACTTGCGGCAGATCAATCTAGTGAGCGCCGGAGGGCCTCGCATGGAAGCGCCTCTCGAAGCAGTCATGGTGTAGGGAGGCATCGTTCAAGGTTATCTAGGCTATCAGAAGATGATGCAAGAGAAATAACGTCAAACCTATCCAAGTCCTTCATGACCACAAACACTGCGGGCATGTTGAGGCCAAAGACCGTCGAAGGAGCAACCGCCAACCTCGCGGCATATTTATACCCCCTCTACCTTGCTTCCTTGGTCGACAGCACCACCAAGTCACTTTGGTGACTCCCCTGGTTTGTGTGTGCTGTTGGGAATGCAACATGCATTGTGAGCTGCTTGGTTGTTCCCTGGTTGGAACTTGAGCTGTGAGTGGATCAGCTCGGCTGGTTTGGTAATATCCACCCAAATTCTATTTCTTTGACTAACCTACCAGGTGGCATTGCCACTTGGCATAATTTGCATTTTTATCTGTTGTGTTAATATGCAGGGATCAAATGGATGCTCAAGAAGCTCTTCATCAAGTGTTGATTAAGAAGTTCTCGAAGACTTTAGCTAGTAGTTTAGCCATTTGCATATCTTTGTAATTTTCACTTTATTTTTCATTTATTCAATTCCTGAAATGTGTTGTAATAATTATTATTCATAAGAATATTTTAAATGACTTTGTATCTTGTGTGTTAATCAATAAATCTCAAGGTTTTCTCTAATGAGCTTTACTTATATATTATATTGTTTTGTATTCTTATTTATTCAATTGTTTATTGGATTATCCATATTTGAATTATACTGTTCATAATTAAGGTTTGAATTTGAAATTCAAACATGTCATGTTGGAAATCAATCATGCAACTTAAGTTGAGAAGGAATTGGTTCCCCTCTCTTCTCGAAAACCCTAATTGAGTTAATTGAGTTCCAAGTTTATCGCACTCTCGAAACCCTAACCCTATATGGTGTCGAGAGAGAAACTTGTCCCCCTTTGATGTAGTTTTTCTTTAAACACGCGAAATTTCCCCAGATTTTACGATGCAATACACATCCCTTTCTAAATTCTACCCCTCGATCGTCTCTAAACCTGGGATATTACATGCATCTACCCCTCCCTCCGCCCACAACGTGTCAAGCGCCTCCTTTAATAGTTCGAGATACATGTTGATATCGTTTCCTGGATGTGTCGGTCCTTGAATTAGCAAACTCATCTATATGTACTTCCTCTTCATGCACAACCAGGGGGGAGGTGCACATCCATACAAACAAGGGCCAGGTGTTATGTGTGCTGCTCTGGTTTTCGAACGGATTGAATCCGTCCGTGCTCGCACCCAACCTAATGTTTCTAGGATCTGGCCCAAAACTTTCGAATTCAATGTCTAATGCTTTTCACTGGCTCCCATCCGAAGGGTGTGTCAGCACTGGGTGTTCAAACCGCTCTGGATCATTAAGCATTGCCTCCTTTCTTCCTTGCAGTCAGCGAAGAACCGTTACAGCCGGGGGCTGAGCTGGAAGTACCACACAGCTTTTCGAGGAGCTTTATTTTTCCCTTTCTTGTATCGATCAACGTCACACGACGGACATTTGGTCTTGTCCACGTGCTTGTTGCGATAAATGATACAGTAATTGATGCAGGCGTGGTATTTTTCGTGTGGTAAATTGAGAGGGCACATGATTCTCTTGGCCTCGGCTAGACAACCAGGACATGTATTCCGGCAGGAAGGAGATCTTTAAAGTATTCTAGAATGTCGTCGACGCTTGTGTCCGTCCATCCGTGTTTTTCCTTCATCTGCAGAACATCAAGCGCTACTCTGTAGCGGGACTCCTCCAACCCGCGACCTGAGTCGTACAACGGAGTATTCAAGTATGCCTCCAGTTGCTCAAGCTTTGATTTCCACCTAGCGCTTTTTGTCTTTTCGAGAAGCAGATCCTGAATATGAGGGTCCCGCACGACTGAAGCTAGAGGCACCTCTTCGTCGTCATCAATGTTATTGTCCACATCTTGAACATGTTTTTCATCATGATACTGATTTGCATCATTGTGTGCAACAAACTCTTCGTGGTCATCAATATCATGATGCCTTCCTTCTTGCCGACCATTATCACCTGCTGCCGTAGCCTCATTGACCTCCGCATCATCATCATCATCATCATCATCATCATCATCATCATCATCATCATCATCATCATCATCATCATCATCATCATCATCATTGTCATCATCATCATCATCATCATCATCACTCATCCATTGAGTGTGTCCCTGCATGAAACCACTAGAGAGTAGGTGCCCCTGCAGGGGTCACCCATTTCCCTAGTTTGCTTCTTCGACACAGACACAATATCTCTGTGAGGTTATTTCTATACATGTCGGCGATCGTGCGTTTGAGATATCTCATCACGACGGGTTCCCTCATCTTTATGACCATTATCACATGCACGACAAGATTATTGGTTAGAACCATGCATCTGTAGGTATTTTTCACGGAAAATTTCGGCATGACCTTCCTACACATTAGGACCTAGGAGCGTCAGAAATGTGCCGAAACGGAAACTTAACGAATCAACATTTCGGTGCAACATTGGCAACTCATTTTCATCTCATCAAATCATTCGCTCGCAAACACAAAAACAATATATATATATATGCCACACACTTTGCTTTAAAGTTCCAATATATACAGATATGCGATTTCATCCGCAATTTATTCATTAATCACCTATTTTGTTGATATATAAGTAGACGAGATCGAGACGTCACGCCGATCACGACGTATGGGTTCCTATTTTATAGATCTAGATTTATATTAAGCGATCAATGTGGGATAGATAGATCTAGATCTACATAGAGGATGTGTGATGCATGTAGGATGGGAAGATTTGCTTAAAAAATATCAAATTCTTTGATCAAATCGGCTAAATTAGGGGTAGAAATGAGAAAAAATGAGTTGGGTTTGAAGAAGGGTCAGGTTGAGTGTGTGGAAGGAGAGAGCGAGATGGGAGGGTGTGTGTGGGCAGGAATAGTGCCCATGTTACTGCCGGCGCACCCAGGTGTGGCTGCACCGGCGCACCCAGGTGTGGCTGCGCCCGCAATAAGGTGGGCTGCCGTGTGTATTTTCACCGGGCCTGGCCCAAAGAATACTGCCGGCGCACCTGTCCACAGGCACGCCGGCAATAGTAAAATAGCGCCAGCGCACCCCTTGTCTCATGCGCCGGCAGTAAGTCTTGGGCTAGGTCCGGAGCGGACGGAGCCACAACTTAGTTTTAGCGCCGACGCACCCATGGCCTGGTGCGCCGGCAGTAATCTACTTCGCTGGCGCGGCGAGGTCCTGGCGCGCCGGCAGTAGTTGCCACCATCGCATGATTATTTTGGTGCGCCGGCAGTATATTTTGCAGCTATAGGCGTTTCTCTTGTAGTGGTAGATGCAACATGTGAAAATGAACCAAATCTAAGTTACACGAATAATTTTAGGTGCAATTTGCTTGGACTTTTAGAATCTAGCTAGCTATAAACAAATAAGATCGAATAAGAAAATAGTACCCCCTCTATCAAAAAATAAATCACTCATCTTTTTTCTAGATATAGATGTATCTACACACTAAAGACGTGCAGGTACAACCGAATCAAGATAAAGTTGAATCACTTATTTATGAACAAAGACTACTTGAGTTTAACTTGCTAACAACATCCCCTTGTGACCTTGGTGAAATGGATTGTTATTTTTCAGTGAGTTAATTAGTAGTACAATACAAGTCTCATTCATAGGTGATTCTACAGTTTTCAGCATACACGCAGGAACGCAAAGAGCTTAGAAGACAGGAAAAAAATACTGAATGGTGTGATGTTTGATGTTTCTTTTAACTACGGGCCTGGGTTTAACTTCGGGAGTTGCGGCTTTGATGGCGGCACGCCACCTACAATGTCCACTTGGCGGACTCAGAAATTGGCAGAGGACCTCAAGACTGGCAAGGTAGCTTGGTATATTTTTTTTTGGTGATTTGGATATATTTTTCTTAGAAGATTAAATATTTACATATGTGTCCTCATTGGTACATTGCATTCAAGGGCTCTTCTGATTAAAAGATTATACCGACCACACTTAGCAGTACGGTACGATGAATGTGAAATGTGAGGATGTTGTCCAAGGTAGTTTTTTCCTGCAGTGAATCACAATTATAAATAAGATGTGGTGTGGCAAGGCGCACATATTGTTCTAGCACATGTTCAGTCACGAAGGAAAGCCCAGGGCCCTCGTGCAGTCCCAATCCTGAAAACAAAAGTACATAAACTGTAAATATAAAATTGAACTCAAGCAATAGATTCATAGAAAAAAGGCAATATATTGTCTAATCAATTAGATATAAGTAAACTCCACCAAAGATATTATTTTACACCTTCATTTAGCACTGTGTAGTACATTCTAGAAAACTCCATTTAACAATTAACTAGTGAAGGGTATTTTTTGTTCTCTACGTCATAACAAATTTTATATAAGAAATTCTGAATTCTTTGATAATGGTACCTCAAGAATCCTGCAAACATGCGGAGGCACATGTAGATAGACAAAGCTATCCAAATTCCAATAAAACCACTGTAACTTGTGAGGGCGAGAATGCAAATGATACTGGCAATAGCCACGAGTATCTGAGGGATCCAGAATTCAATAGAATTCGTCAGAAGAGAAGGCTGGAAAACTAGAGCACAGATAAGCGAACTGCAGGATGTTTACTTGCCATTGAATAAGCAGCATATGCAAAATCTGATGCTCCATAATTGACACCATCAAAAACAAAAGCTAGAGTGTTGATTGGTTGGGTGAGAGCAACAAACTGCACATACAAAATAGAACCTTTTCGGTTAGAGAAATTGTCTTAAAGTGATTAAACTACGAAAAGACTGTAATGCTGCCTAGTATGAACTGCAAGAAAATCATGAAAATGTAACTATAGAATTTCAAGACTCAGAGTTACAGTAGTCTTAGGATTTAGCATGTAACTATACCGGTGTTGCTACGTAAATATGATGCAGGACATCCTGGTTTTCCGTAAATAATCTTGAACCAACACGAAGGCCAACTCCAAGAAGTATGCTCAGGAGAACTCCCAAAATCATTCCAAGCTACAAAATAAGCTTTCATTCAACGATACAAAAAAAATCTACAAAAGTAATGCACATTTCTAGATACACGTAAAAAATCATACCTGCAATACGCGGGAAGCTGTGGCCGTGGCCTTCGATTGATCTCTACGAGCAAATGCACTTGCAAGTATAGCCTGTGAAAGTGGTTGACTGTAATACACAATATGAATGAAACAAAGAGCTATGCACATTTCTGGATGCGTATGCGTTATGGTCAGCGTTGACCACCAAGAAAGATGACTACTAACGTGCGCATTGCATCCTAAAATTAAAGTTCCACAAAGTAAAATAGATTACAGTGAAAAATGATGACATGCTATTTGATATAGCTAGTATGTGTTATGGTGATGAATGTCTAGCCAGTCATTAATCGAATAAAAGAAGATAATAGTTCCCTAACCTGTGCCGCAAAAGCCAATCCATCTGCAAGAAGGGAAGATGCCAACCAAATCTGCAAACATATCTGGAATGCAGCCATTTCAGTTGAACCTTGTCGTGCAGCCATTGATGCAGATAGGGTCACACAGCATGTTGCCGCAATAACTCTGGCAAGCAAAAGAAAACCTGAAGATTGCAAGAGTAAAGATATTTACATAAACCTAAAGGCTTAAGTATAGTGGTTAAAAAGGTATGAAAAAGTATCAAAGGCAACAATATAGGTCAAATATAGACAACATTAATAACTATTCAATTCGACTTGCAACACAAATCCATGAAGATAAAGTTATCCTTACGATACGAACATATATGGGGAAAAAATTCATGTATGATCTTCGCCAAACAAGAAGTTCACAATGATCTATGGAGTAGAAAACTCTTTACTAGATGAACGGTCCATTCTAGGTGGAAAATCCAGCGTAGGCTACATAGTTTTTGAAGTTTGTGTCACACGTCCGTTTGCTCTGATATATTTGGATGACTTTGTAATAAATATTTGGTCGTGTGCACCTATGGTACATACATCATGAGAGACACTCACTTCCATTATCTAAAAGAAAAGGTAGATATGGTACAAGTGTTTATCCCAAATAGGAAACGGGGTCCCAAAAAAGTTCTTACTTACAATGTATCATCACTCCAAAAGACGTCCTAGAGAGTACAATCAAGCTTCTTTTTCAGCCTATGACTATATTCTTCATGAATAGTTTCACAGTACAACTTTATACTTACTTACTTACATTCATACAAAGATTAACGATTGTTGTTGCTGATTAAAGAATGTGAAAAAAGTCCGAAATGGAAACACAAGAAGTAGAAATATTTTACCATTTTGAAGGAACCGACCAATCTGCAAATGTTTCAAGCTAGGTGGCAATAGTTCAACGTGCAGTCGTAATTTCCATAAGAGTATGGCTGCAATGAAGTATCTGCAGAAGATCCACTATGCACTATCACAAGAGATATATAGATAATAATTTCATAATTTGGGATAAAATGCAAATCTTCTTATTTGTGAAAAAATGGTATCTAACAAAAAGATAAAGGATGGTACTACATACTGTGATATAACATGAGCAACAGCTGCTCCACTTACACCATACTGGAACACAAACATAAATATCGGATCCAAAACAATGTTTATCGCATCTCCAGCCACTGATGATCATAAAAAAACAGTTAAACTGTGTTAGGCGTGGAAGAAATTCTTCCTAGGGAATCTGACCATTAATCAAGTTACATTTCGTATCTAAATTAAAAAGGTGTTATTTTGATTACTAGTAGATGTGTTCTAATGGACTGCTTATATACTCATTATTTTTGAAATTTGTTTAGTGATAAAGCTCTTGCTCATCACTTACTCCCTTCATTCTCTTTCACATGTAACTTCCCAAGTGTAGACTCAAAAATTTAAAACTGCATATATTGATAGACATTTAGATCTGTCACATGGAAGTTAGACTGATAGAATAATAAGAAGAAAATTACTATATGATTATAATTGGAATAAGCTTCACCAAGATACTCACTCCATCTAGAAAGGATGTCGAAGATTTTTCTAAATTCTAATGTATCTAGATAATAAATCATTTTCTTGACGTGGGAGTATTAAACTTTTTTTATAGATTAGTTAAAACCAAGTTATTTTTCTGAACGAGAGGTGAAAAGAGAATGAACACAGTACTATCCAAGCAAAGAAAATACTATTATACCAGTTGCATACAAAGGAGTCTTTGTATCTTTAAGTCCACGGAATACCCCTTGTGTTGCCAGAGATAGAAGAACAGCAGGAGCACCTAGAGATCTGAGTACCAAGTACTGGAGAGCAGGCTTCAACATCCCCGAATCCTATTTGAAAAATTACAGTTTGGTTATTAAATTTAAATTTATCCTAATGAAAAATAAACCAAGAATTATTTGCAAAAAAGAATTCAAATGAAAAGTTCGAGTCTTTCAAGTCCAACTAATTTATAGCGATAATTTATACAATACAAGGATGAAGTGCCAGGACCATTTATGTTTCCATAGATATGTTTTGATTCAATATTTTAATCTCAAAAGCTTAAGTATGCCATTATCCAACTATTAATAATTAATTTAACCTTCCAACTGTTGAAAAATAAGCAACTTTACAGTAGTGTTCCAATTATCTGATTTTGACGAAGGGCACTCAACTTTTTTTAAAAAATGCAAGTTAAAGCTGAAGTATGTAATATTAATGTTGGAGCTAAAATATTTTAGCTAATTACAGCAATAAATAGAAAAAGAGTATGAAGGAACATTTTACCGCTTTCACGCCCATGAAGCCTAGGATAGGTTTTGCAAATGAAACAAGCAGTACAGTTTGAACAAGGCCAAGCACCCCACCAAGTAGTAATGCTGTAGAAACCGATGGAATATTTTTCCTTTTAAGGTCAATTTGGATCTCCCCTGTGTCAGTTTGCAAAGACGACTTGCCGGAAGTAGCACTTGTATCTGGTAATAAATCCCATTATCAAATAAAGACATATCGCTTAACCTTATACTTGCTCTGTTTTTAATAACCAGGGGCTCTTGGTTTAGTCAAAATCAATCTTTGTAGAGATTGATCAGGTGTATAGGCCCGAATGGTTTGACTAAACTCAGAATGAGGGGTATCTAAAAAACGCGGGGAGTAATAACTTTATAAGAGAAGAAGCACAAAAGTGTACCTTGGCGGGGAATGAGTTCATCCATTTCGCTATCTGGTTCATTCTCACCGCCTATTTCATCTTTGTATCTGTCACAGGAAGTAGCATCTTCCTCCGCAACAAATGATGTCGTGACGCTTACAAGCGGGAATATTGCGATCCTCGATACTTGATTGAACACGGCAATGGATACACCTACGGCTGCAAGCTCTACTGGGCCTGCTTGTTACGAAACAAATCACAGCAAACAAAGTACTATTATAAAAAATGAGGTACTATTACAATAAGAAAGTTTATTAGGGCATCAGGGCAGTGAGAAATTGTTTCGAAAAGTCCAAAAGAGAAGAAGATCGAGCGATGATGTGACTGCAATATTAAGTTCACAAAGTATATAATTTTCGATTGAATAGCAGTGATTTTCAGCATATGTTACACAATAAGCTTATATAGTGCAGAAACAAAGCTTAGAAGATGCACAAAGAAAAACTCCAATTCTGAATGGAGCAGGTTAGAAGAAGATGGAAAGCAGGGGACGAAGACAGCATCACCTGCACGGGAAGGGGCAAGGAAATTGTGACAAGAGGAGGGGGAAGCAAGAAAGCAAGCAAACCTATGTGGCCAATGAAGGCGGTGTCGACGAGGGAAGCGAGTGGGTCTGCGAGGAGCGCGAGCGCGCCCGGCACGGCGATCCCCATGATCTCCTTCCCGAGGTCGTCCCGCCTGAACGCGAGCCTGCACGACGAACCAAAGGAAGACGAAAGGTTAAAAACAGGGCGAGGGAGAGGACGGGTCCTCTGGCTGGCTGATCGACGATTGCCTACCTCGCGCCATGGAAGAATACGCTGAGCGGGTGGCGTCCGCCGCCGTCCATGGCGCCTGCCCTCCCCGGCCGCGGAAGGAAGGAGACGGACAGACAGCGGCAGAGGGCGCGCGCGCGCAGGCGTCAGGTCATGGACGGCCGAGCGTGGTGCAGCAGCACCAGCCGTGCCTTGGAATGGAATGGCATTGGGTTCGCGTGGGTGGAACGCATAATCAGTCGTGGAATACGGAGCGGAAAGCGCCGCGCTCGGTTGGCGCCCGCGGCCGGAGCAGGTGCCGTGCGGACATGGGACGGGGCGTGGCTGGGTCGTGGGTGGGGTAGCACGGTCAGAGGAGTGGCCGGTGGGCCCACGCTCTTCTCTTCCGGAACTGAGGCCGTCAGCATGCATTTCATGGCTTTGTTGAGGAATCACATGTGGCTGCACCATAATATTTAGGACAATTAGTTTATTTTTCTTTTTATATCCTAAGAGCATCTCCAGCCGCGTCCCCCAAACCGTCCCCCATAGCGCGCCGGATTGAGCGTTTGGGGGACGTATTTCGTTGGTGCCGCGTTTGGGGGACGTGGCTCCCCTGTCGCGTCCCCCAAACGCCGCCCCAAATATTAAAAATAATTTAAATAGATAAAATAAAACTCTTTACTAATATTCAAATCGGTTCAACATAAACAAAATACATATAAAACTTCAAAAAAACATGTTTATTCAGTTGGTTCTCCTTTAAATTCAGTTTCTGCCCTAGGCCAATGTAATAAGGTAGCGGACGTTCTCGCCGCTTATGGTGCAAGGCTGTGTGTGATGCATCCCAAGCCGTATGGCCGGATCATGCTACAACTTTTGCACAACTTGTTGTTGCCAGCGATGTAGCTGAGCATGTTGAGTAATGGAAAGCTTTTTAGTTAAAATAAACTTGATACATACATTGTGTGGTTTCATGGGCATAATCTCACCGAGTGGGCTCAAAGTATATTTCCATCAAACAGATGAACAAATCCCAACCTTCATACATGCGCCTCAGCCTATCCCGTCGAAATACCTGAGAAACCCACTTTATTATCACCCCTATGATTGTGTGATGGTCGATACAATCAAGGCAACCTTCGATGATAGCGATTATATATGCTCTCACGGTATAAGGAGTAGTGATTAGGTATGTCCATCATATCATTATCGCAATAATCTTAGTGATTTAACCGTGTTGCAATACTTATATTAGGTATGTACATCATATCATTCATCCAATGATATGATCCCATTGCCAATTCACATAAATGGCCATGATCGGTAGTTTAAGCTGGGGGAAACAGAAGCGGCGGATGAGCTTCATCGAGTAGTTTTCACTCGGTTAATGCTCGAATTTAGCAGGTGATTTCAAGAGTATTAAATCCCTGACGCACATTCCTGGTGAGGAGTAAAAACACTGGCCGTGGCGGAGGAAGACGAACAGAGTTTCAGTGTTTGCTTCCTTTTTTTAGAAGATGAACGTGGAGCACATTGAGTTAGTCAAGTTTGCGAGCTGATGAAAGTTTCTTGTAGCCAATTTGCGAGTAGACGAAGCCCATGTCTTCCAACCCATATCATTCTTATACGTGTCTTCCAGCCCACATCGGTCTGAAGCAAGGAACGATGGTGTGCATAACCGGGTGGGACAAATAGGAGCTGACGTGGCTTCACAAGAAAGCATGAAAATTAGGTAGTGGGGGTTTCCTATTTAGAGATAAAAGATCCCAATGCATAGGAAGAAAGTTAGATTGCATATTTTATGTTGTGTACTGATGTGCTTTAAAGTGTTGAAGATATTTATTGGTATGATCACATCATGGACCCTGACATTTTATTGGTATATGTTATTTCTAATAAGAAGGATATAATCAGAAAGCATCACTCCTACAAGATCATTACTCCTACATAAACCAAGTAAGTAAGCTTAGCTATATGGCTATAAAGAAAGAGTTTTATGGGAGCCAAACCGAGATGTTTTTATTTGATTTTTCTTGATGCTTTTATTTTATTCTCTGGTTTTTAAGCTAAGTACCAAATTTTTACCCATTTGGATGATATGAGTTGCAAAATAAAATAAGAGTTGCTGATTTCTGCGTTGCATTTTTTAGTGCAGGATTTTTATAATTTTTTGGTAACTCCTAAAATCTTGATAAATTCAAAGTAGCTGAAACTTTTCATCCTCTATATGCACGTAAATTGGCTAAAATTCCTGACATGTCTAAGTGGTCGAAAAAAATACAGTTTTGCTGCAGCAAAAAATCTGGACAGATTATGTTTCTTAATGTTAGATCAGTTCTTTTGAGTATTGAAATGATTTTTTCTTGAAACTTTTGATATGTTAGAATGAGTAGGACATTATGATCTCTCTGTTTCATGAAGATATAATTTTATTTGTGAATCAAATATAAGCAAGCATGATATCTTGTACCACTAATGTTACCCTATAGAAAAAATAGGAATAAAGTTTTGTGTTAAAGTTTTTTTACAAGGAATGGAAGAATGATGACCTTCAAGAACACAGGGTCGTTCAAGCATGTTTTCGCTGAAGTATTATTTCCGGTTTTTATATTGTGTCCCAACGAGGAACGTATGAGGATGTTTATCTGCGGTGTTTCTGTCGCACCCAAGGTGTCACAAGTGTTAGGTGAATTGATTGTAAGAATTGAAATGGGAAATGGTGAATGTAAATAAGAAAATTTGAAGTGTTGAAAGTGCAATAAAGTAAAGTGCATAAAAGTAAACATCTATTGAGAAGTAAATGAGTTTCTTCAGATGGAAAGGTACGCGCGGGGGATTTCAGTTCATGGTGATAGTGAATGTGCCTGGTGGAGTAAATGTGATTACTGAATATGATTCTTCCTATTTATATCTAAGAAGGAAAGCGACCCAAAAGAGAGGAAGGATCCTCTTGGTAGATTTCATCTTTCTCCAATGATCCTTCTGCCTGTTATCAAAGCCATGGTTAGCGCATCTATTAAGGTGGTTAAACCAGATCAAAGCTTTAAGCTTGGTGGTTCCTAGTGATTTCTCGAGTATTGCTAGATCCTCTTTGATATCGGTCGTATCACTCGAGGGTCGCTGATTCACTAGCAAACAAGTTCATGTCTATGAGTTCTTAAGATCATGTTATCTGGGCCCTTGAATTAGATAACAACATTAGGTTCACATAGGCATTCATGCTCATATATAATCATCTTAAACATAAAATCACAAATGTATGAAATAAAATTGGCACATCGCACATCTCATCAATGCTCTACATCTCCCACGCCAATGGGATGTACACACACATAAGAGCAGAATAACATAATGACATCATAGCAATGTAAATAGAGTTCATCTCGATATTACCGTGGCAAGCCACAACAGTTGAAAATCAAATCAAATACATACCAAGATGGAATATATGTTTCAATCCCTAATCTTACAAGTATGAATCTCTCCCTTAGTACAAGTGGGGTGTGATGGATGAGGTGGTGATCTAGATGAGATTGATCTTCGCTGGAGTCGATGATGGTCTTCTCCCTCTTCAGATCTGATCTCCTCTGTTCTGGGGCGAATGGTGGCTGCTGTGTTGTGTTTCTGATGTTGTTTCCTTTACAAAAAAGGCTAGCCATGATATGGGAAAGGCGGCGGAGCATAGTACAGGCGGGCGGTATGGTCGGCCCCGCCCATACGGGTGCCCATTAAACTATGAGTTGCGCTTGGATGGAATTGGCCTTTAAAGGAAAAATCTTTATTTCGTTGCAGTCAACTCATAAATGTCCTTGGATCCTCCGTAAATGATGATTTTCTGAAATACATAAATAAAAACAAGGTTTCGCCTGGATTACGATATTAACATTATTTGAAACGCGAAATCCAACGAAAACCCAATAAAACCGAGTGATAGATGGTGAGGAATCCATAGTAAAAAGCATCGAAATTGGAGCTATCAACATACCCAAGCTTAGCCGTTACTCACCCTCGAGTGACAAAGTGATAAAACAACAATAGCAAGAAATAAAATTGAGTAGATGAGCTCACAAATCCGAAGTGATATCAAATTCATCTCCAAAAGCCTTGCAACTTCAAACATGATAATAAGATATTCTATTGGTTGCACCTAATGTCGCGTCCTAACCACGTGTAGTTTGCCAATCAAAATAAATTCTAAACCCATGGATAGTGCTAAGAGTTTGACTAGGTTCACGAATACATTGTTTTGGTTCCTCTCTTCTTATCGAGAGAAAATAGATATTTTAATCAATGAATGCTTTGGTCAAATTAAGGGTGCATGATGAGTGCATTTTGAACATGTTTTTTTGCATCATTATTTCATCAAGATATCATCGAGTAGTGGTAGTATTTTTGTATTTCACCACACTACCATGCCATTTTATGCTTGTCTACATAGGATCTCAAAATAATAAGTCAATAATAAAATATCAATAAAAATGTCATATTCTAGCATTTTGACGTGATAGAAATCATTTTTGCACTTAATAATGCATCTGGGCGAAAGGACAATGTGAGGACAACTTCAAGGAGCTTTAACGGGCATCGGTATGGGCAGGGCCCACCCGTACCGTCCGCCTGTACCGCCTGCTAGAAGCACCGTCTCGTCAAATACTTTTACCTCCAGCAGACGGATCTAAGATCCAAGTACGTACGCTACCAGAAACACCAGAACACCATCCCAGAAGAAATCTGAAGAGAGAGCAAGAAGGGACCTCATCCACAGCGCTACCCGGATCACTGGAGGACAATGCATCATCACCTTCATCATCATCCACAACAAATCATCATCTCCATTCTCTGCATCACATTAGATTGTAATTTCAGTTACTTTTGTGGGTTTGTACTTTGATTCTTACCATTGTCCTTTTATCCATACTTAAGTTGATGGTGATGTTCTTCATTGTCTCTATGTGTGAGTAGTTCATCCCGTTCTTGGGGGGAGATGGATAAACCCTAGTAGAATCATTATACTATGAATTAAGATGATTTATACCTTTGCACGATGATGTGTGTTAGTTTTCTCTTGTGATGTTGCATGATGTCGACCATGTAATATTTTCCTAAGAGTCACATGAGGGAACTACCGTAGGAAGTTCGGTAGTGTATACGGAGGGAAGTGACATCCCGTGATTGGTCCACTATTGTATGGAAGAGAGGGATAAAAAAAACTCGCAAACTTAACAAATAACCATGGGGACTACCCCTTAATTGTAATGGATCAATAGGTGGCTTGCCGAAGGTCGTTGCAGTGGTTATTGAGGGATATGTTATGAGGTACATATTCCAACTCGAGCCTTTCCCACATACAACAAGGGCTAAGATATGAGTTATCTAGTTTGTGTCTTAGTTAATACTAGCGGTGGAACCACCAACTCCCGACAACATTTTAAGTCTTATCACAGTCCAAGCATAATCTTTAGTCACATTTACATTTCTCAATTTCAGTTATTTATCTAATAAAAACATCTTGCAGACCTTTTTAACTTTTAATCATTCGCTTGAAATCTGAGATAACTTTAAGTAATTTTAGATAAATAGTAACAAGGGGTATTCAGATCACTATTAGTAGATCCTCATGGTTCGATACTTTTATTTTGAAACTAGTTACAACTGATATGTGTTCTTGCAGCCATCAAGCTATTTTCTAGCGCCGTTGTCGGGGAGCTCAACGCTTTTGGGTTTGCTTTTAGTTGATAATTTATTTACTATTCTACTTTAGTTGTTTTTGAGATACAGCTGAAACCATGGAGGATTACCAACGCGAGGTAGAACTCTAGCCCTCATATGGAAGCTTTTATTAAATCTGACATACTCATCAATCTGAGAGGGTATGATATTCATCCCATACTATTAGACTTACTGCAATCCAAGATGTTTGCAGGAGACGACACTGTAGATCCATATGGACATATTGAATATTTTAAAGATGATTTTGCAACTTTCACTTTAAACATCTTTTCGGAAGATGAAGTTAAGTTTAAACTCTTTGGATAAATTCTTACTGATAAAGCTTGAACTTGGTATAATAATCATCTCTTTTCATATTTTTCTGAATGGAGAACATTGTCTACTAAATTCCTTGAGACATTTTTTTCCAGATTCCATGTCTCTAGGAGCAAGGCGGATGATGACAAACTTGAAATGTTTATATTATGAGAGCTTGTACGAAATCTATTCAGGATTCAAGGAAATTCTTAGAAAATTTCCTCATCATGATTTCACACCTTGGTTAATCATACATACTTTATATGCACATACTTTATATGCGGGAGTTAATTTGGAGAATAGAGATCTATTGGATTTACTTACTGATGGATCGTTTACTGACTATGGAGTTCATAAGGCTTGTGACTTATTAGGAACCATACACAAAGATAAGATTCTAAAAAAAGTGAAGAACCTGATTCAAAATCTCTAGTAGAGTTAGAATATATTAAATTTTATGCAGTCTAGAAAGGTTGTTGAATCACTTGTTGATAACAAACTTCAGCCTAATGATAGTGTTGAAATTATTAAGAATTATGCTAAACATTTACAACTCCCAAATGATTGGAAATATTATGAACCTTTCTGCACTTTTTTTAATCACAAACTATACACCCAAACTACCAAAACTAGTACTTTTATATTATTGTTTTCCTGTCAATTATGTTAACCAATACCTTCAACTCCTTGTGGGTTCGATAACTGTTTTTTATTGAAAAGTACTACAATTGATCTCCTACACTTAGGAACCATCAATATTATGTACCATGTTCTTATGTATTGGTTCTGATCCAACTTGTATGCCAGAACGTGTGTGTTAGATGGAATAGCATGATTTTATTGATTGAATAGTGACAATAAATTCATGATCCATTATGACTTTGCCTTTTTCTTTTGCTATCTCCTAGGAATAAAGTGAATGCGTGTGATATGTTCGTCACGTGACAAAAGTGATGTTCTTGTTTGATCAAGGTAGCATATTTGATATTCAAACATCATGTCAAAGTACTTATGGCTATACTCTGTTAATTCTTAATACAAGATTGATTGAAGTTTTCCTATCTTGTGGAGTGTAGGAGAGATATGTTGCATCATCTCTATGTTAGGACGTGATGCCCATATGAATACTTATACTATACGTGCTAAAGTTATTTTCCTCATATCTCATTGATGAATTGCTATTGTCCACTACAACTTAAAAGAGGGAATAGTCAAGTGAACCCATGAACCCCGGTACAACTTTAATCATAAGAAACACCTTTTCATTACTTTTATCTTACATTTGATTTGCAACATTATTTTAATCCTAAAGTACAAAAATATTATCTTTCTATTTGCACACAAAACCCCAAAACAAACAAACCTTTACCGTTTTTATTTAGTTTAGTTTACTTGTTTAGTTTACTTTACTTTGGTTGATACTTTATTTACTTTTACTTACACGAAACCTTGTGCTTCACAACCACACGGTGGAGTTGGGGACACAAAGCTTTATTTTATTTTGCAGGATTGCTAGAAGAAGAGAGGGAGAGATAATTCTTTACTCCATTCCCCGAGAGTTCAATCATAACCTCGAGTCACCCTTGTGGGAAAAATAATCCGTTGACACAACACTCTGCACTTGGTGTCCCAACGTCATCAACTACACATGCAGGTAGGACTAAGAGAGGCGCGGTAGAAGTTAAGGTCGATAATGTCTTTCCTCTTATCGACGTGGAGTGGTCAGGCTCGAGCAGCATGGATGCAACCAGAGTGGTAGCTTTTGTCGTTGGTGTTGGTATTGTTGTGGATGGTGGCATGTCAAGGCATCTCTAGCTTGGCGCCCAAAATGGCGAGCCGTTCGATCTGTTTTGGTTCGGATAGGTTGTGGCACGGACATAATTTGGACTGTGGCTCAACCAACTCACCCTCAAATTCACAGTCTTGATCATAGATGTTGTCATCACGCTCCTCATGAACGATCATGTTGTGCATGATCACACATGCTGCCATCACCTCCCACATCCTCTCTGTGATCCAGGTTCTAGCAGGGTGTCAAATAATAGCCCACCTTGATTTAAGCACACAAATGCCTACCCCAAATCATTTCTCCCACCCTTTTGCTCTTTCGTAAACCTCTTACATTTCTCATCTTCAGGGTTGCAGACTGTCTTGATAAAGGTCAACCAGGAAGCATAGATACCATTAGCTAGATAATAGCCCTTGTCATAATGATTAACATTAATCCTATAGAAAACCTCATGAGTGGAGCATTCTACAAGCCTACCAAATATTAGTGAGCATTGGAGCACACATTGATATCATTGTTAGATCCTGCCATGCTGAATAAGGAGTGTAAAATCCATATATTAGGGTTGTAGACTGTCTTGAAAAAGGTCGATCAGGAAGGATAGATGAAATCAACTAAATAATAGCCCTTGTCATAATGATCACCATTGATCTCATAGGCAACCTGGGGACCGGAGCATTTTGCAAGCCTATCAAATACCAGTGAGCATTGGAGCACATTGATAACATTGTTATATCATACCATGCTGAAGAAGGAGTGTCAAATCCGTAGGTCATTGGACACAATTGCCTCCAGTATTACCTTGCACCCCACCGTCCGCATGCCCTTTGAACCGTCCTTGCCAACCAAAAGGATACTACATCCATTTCAAGGAATAAGGCGTCCTTGTTTTTCGTGCTTTTTGTTTGACTGAGAATTACCTAAAATATATAAAGATTGTTTTTATGAAATTAGCATCATCAGAAAGTGATTTTCAATATGAATCCATCGATACTAATTACATACAATATAATTAAGATTTTGTTGCTCAATTTTTCTGGTCAAAGTTTGTCTTGGAATACGTGTGCGCCTTGTTCCTTGAAATGAAGATAGTAGTTCTTACACTGCTAATGCATGTAGTCTATGTTGCCCAACATCCTAGGAAACCCGCTCTTTTCGTTGATTGACAAGAGTCGAGCAACGTCTTTGGTGTTTGGCTCTCTCAGACAAACTTTGGAAAACATCACAATAATTGCGCTGCAAACATGTACAAGGCCTCAATGCATGTGGACTCCCTCACGCGCAAGTACTCATCGACGAGATCACATGTACTCCATATGCAAGCCACAAATGGCTACCAAACATTTTTGGTAAGAGGAAAAGCCAACCTTACCGGTAGCATCAAGCTTGGCCTCAAAGTAATCATTATATTACCTCATGCCATTAAGAATATTTAGGAACAACTTTCCGGACATCCGATAGAGGCATCGGAATGTTTCAACATCGTACACCGGATCAGTTTTGTGGAAGTAATCCCTTAAAAGACATTCATGGCCACCTAATTGAGCACGGTCGGTGTTGATCTTGCGCTTCACCGACGAGCCACCCATGTGCTTCGGCAGCAGATAATGGTTGTGCGCCATGCTTGCATCAGTAAGAAAAAGTTCGAACTCACCGTCGGACTCCTCATCTGTCGATGATTAGATGAAATTTTTGAAGAAAAACTTGATTGACTTACTAGCCATCTCCACAAGCATATGCAGTTCGTCAGTTCATGAATGCATCGCCAATGTCCATGCCTACACCCATGCAATTTAAGAGAAAGAATTTTAGCGGGCAAGCATACCTCAAATGCAGTCGGGTGACTGGATGAGCAGGTTGTGGGCGCACGGGCTAGGGACGCGCCCGGCCGTGTGGACGGATAAGAGTAGGTGTCAGGGCCGGTGGTGGGATGGAACCCATTAGGCAGATAACTCCGGCAACATGCGTGGCCTGCGGGGTTGCGAGAAATTGGGGAAAGACTCCAGAAGAAGGACGGGGACATCAACAAACATCAAGCTCTTCCTGCGATGGCACAATACGGTGGCAAAAGAGTGTGTTTCCTAGGCAACAGGATCCGGTGTGATGTGTAGATGGCAGTGGTGACCCAGATGGCGGCGCTTCCTAGGGTGGCAGCACAGATGGCGGGCGAGAGTTTGAGGCATGTAGTTGCATGTGTGTTCCTTCTGCGCCACTAGCGGGGTGGCCCGGGTGGCCAAGGTGAGAACGCTGGAGGACACGCGTTCTCCGGCGTGACGCATCTGCGTCCCAAATTTTGTGAGCGGATGGTTCAGTCCGCGTGATTCGCTCCGTTTGGATCGCCTCGCTGGAGCGTGCTTGGCCCGTCCAACAAGTCCGTACGATAATTTCAGACGGGCCAGGACACGATGGGTCGTGCCGCTAGAGATTCCCTCATAGAGGCTTCTGAAAGCATGACGCATAGCCAACTTCTCTGCCCACACATAGCCATGTCTCATCATGTGTGCTACACGCTCGATGCGGCACCTTCTCGCCTCACCAAACCACATGGTGTGTAGTCGTGTCGTCTCTTCCCGACTCCTCGACGGTCGCATACGTGGATCACTTGATGGCCGCCTCGTTTGGTTAGACGAGCTGGGATCCCCAATCAATGGAATTGGGAAGATGGCTCGAATTTAAAAATCGTGGTGATTTTTTTGTGGATTTTGCGTGGAGGAATTGACTCTAGATACCAAATGTTGACAACATACTACCCTCATAGATCACTCACTCATAGATTTAGTTACAAGTCATGGATTCAATAGGTTCTAACCAAAGCTTTAAATATCCGGTAATCTCTTCGCTGGAGCATCGCTATAGTGGGTTCACAACACTTTCGCTAAAGATAAGTACTTTTAGCGCTAAATAGAATGTCTCGTTGATAGTTCGCTAAATCACGCTAAAATGCTAAATAAGGCAAAAAAAATAGGCATACTTGTGTAACTAGATGATACCCCGCGCGTTGCCGCGAGAACTGATTGAAATTTATTTGAATGTATTTGTTTTATAAATAGTATTGTTGTTGTTGGTATTTGTTTTATAAATAACTTTAGAAAAGCGGATAGAAATGAAGTAAGAAACCAAATGTCTCAATGTGAGAACCCAAAAAGGAAATAGTTATTATTTATTCTATTGGACAATTAGTAAATGGCAGAGTTTATTGAGAGGTGTTTGTGCGGGTGCCTTCTTCTTCGATGAAAACTTGGACATGGGGGGATCCCTTCTTCATGCACTCAACGATGTATTTGGCAGGCTTGAATGGATGATCCTCATGAAGCTTTGTGGTGCCTTTGAAAGTAATACACGTCAATGTTTTTTCAGTATTCTTCATGTCTTCAATAGCTTCCATGTACTTTTTGTGAGCTTCTCTAGATGAATGAAGAATAGAGGGGGGCAGAGTTTTTTTTGTTGCATCAGATTGAATCCTGCAAAAAATAGTTCTGTGATGTTAAATAGAAGGTAAGTATGTGAATATGAAAAGACAAATAAATTTGATGAAGTGGCCGTACCTGCTGCCTTCTTGCGGATTGTCCATGTAAGAGAAAAGTCTGTGCACAAAGAGATGGTGAACTTGTAGGGAGTACAATGATTGGGGTGGTGTTATATAAGTGTATCGAAACCTTGAAGAGTGTCAAACCGTAAGAAAGTTTTCAGTAATATTGAATTGGGCAATGAATGTGTAGAAACTGAGTCACGGACGGTAGTAAAATTGTTAATTTGTACTCCCTCCGGTTCATATTAATTGACTCTAATATAGATGTATCTAGACACATTTTAGTTCTAGATACATTTATGTTGAAGTCAATTAATATGAATCGGAGGGAGTAGTAAAATTGTTAATTTATTGAAGAAAGTTTTCAATATTATTTGAAGTAGTTAATGAAGGCATTAACATGGTGCATGCTTGAATGATTTCAGGGAATATTTTAAGACAACAATGAGAAGAATAAGGATTTTGAGCAGCACAAACTTGGAAATGGTGCAAAAAGAACTGAAAGCTGCATTTATTAATAATAATGTCTGTGCAGGTACATGTAGACACAGTCGATAACATAGATATAGTTCGTGATGTTTCTCAGTTACAATAGATGCAGATCTAGGGTGATGGGGTATTATCAATCAAAGTAACACTCGGTTCTTGTTGTAGGTCGTGAAGCGACTAATTAGTCGATCGCAAACTGTGATATCTTCTGCATCACTGTAAAAAGTAGCATGGTACAAATATAAGTAACATGTAAGGAAACACTGAATAGTGGAATGAAATTATAACTTTCATCTTATTCACATAGAGTACCTATGGAATATCTTCTGCAGGTTTGGTTTACTTTTGCTGTTCACAACTGTTTGCCTTAGTGTCATTTTCTGCATTTATTCTTAAAGAGAAGATTATAATTATAAATATTTGTGAAAGAAAACTTTTATTGGCGAGAATATTTTATTGATATCGTGGGAATTAATACGTACTCTTGCTTCTGTGTTTTGATAGTAGTACTATCTATGTCTGCTGATCTGCAATAGAGAAAATTGGATGTCGTTAAAACATGTGTTATGTTTACATGTGTGTTTAAGATATTTGTTTTCTTAAAATTAAACGGATTTATTTTAAACTTGTAATGCATGAAAAGGTATGCAAACAAAATCTTACTTTTATGGGTAAAGATAATATTTTCTGTGGGTGATGCTGATGTAGTAGATGATTCTTCATTTAATGGTTGGGGTGTTGACTGTCCTTGTCCAGAGGCAGTTGCTTTACCAATACCAAGCAAAAAATGATGAATTAATAGGAAGACATCATACCGAAGGACAACGTATTTGAACGAATATAATGTGCCTAACAAACCTCCGTTTCTGTTTTAGGCATGATGTGTGTACGCCTGCGACGACTATCGGCGGCAAGATATGGGCTAGGTCGAGGAGTAGGATTAGTTGGTAATGAGGAACGACGTGGTCAGCCACGCCCTCGCGGAAACCCTCGTATATGTGAAGAACTTTCTGCGCTATCCATTACTGTAGAATGCAACAAAGAGAGGGGTCGAAAGGGATGAAAGGCGATAGAAAGTTGGAATGCACTAAATCATAATTTTTATGTATGTGTAGCATACAGGGGCTTTAACTGGTTGGTTCTTTTATTTTGCGCTCACCCATTGTGAGGAGATATACATATGGTCCTGAGTTAAGAATATTTCAGAGCCTCGTGTACAGTGTATAAACAAATGTAAATGCAAGGCTTGTGTTCAGCCGATTAAAAATCCTTTTTGCATTTCTGAAACATGGAAACCCACCAACAAACTAAGGTCTCTTCATACTGTGACCGAACTTTGGTAGAAGCAATTTCAAGGGGAAAAAAGCCTTTGCTGATAGTAGGAAAGCTGAACTGAACTTTCTTCATTAACATACTAGACCATGAAAGCGCGCGTTGCCGCGCCAGTCCATGTTTATAGAAATGATAGATATGATGTTCAAACAAATGGAAAGTTCAGCCTTTTGTGGAAAATTTGAGAAGTAAATTATTTTTATTTAGTGCAGACTTGGCCTTAAACGTGTTTGATGTCAACATTTTTTTTACAGGACAAATGAATGCTTTAGTATGATTTCATCTCGTTCGCTTAATTAAGGGATAGTGGAAAGATATTTACATGTTATGTTGTTCGGTTACCGTCAGTGATGTCCTTTAATTAATATAGTAATCAATACATTGGCACCTGGACTGTATATAGTGCTTTGGCTAGCAATTTATAAAGAACATACGGAATACATTTTAAGAAGAAAAACCATGCATATCCAAGAACATATGTACAGAGTGGATGATAGAGTGGATGATACAAGTGGATAAGAAAAATCTAAACCATTCAGGCAGATGTGACATACCAAATCTTCATAAACTACTAAATCCAAAGGAAGTCTTTGCAGTCTTTACATAACAGAGCATCATTGTTTGACACATAACATTGGCAAAATATTAAAGAAACTCACTGAACTCTAAATTGAAAACTTAATTTTTTCATGTATACTTACTACTTAGCATGATGGTAGTAAAAGAACAATATCTGGTGCAATGTAAACCTGAAATTTTGAAAAATCATCATCACCTACAGGCCTACTCAAGTGAGTTCCCACATGATTCTGCCTAGCTAATTTAGTTTATCATACACACAGATTTTGTAGTATTTTTACATTTTCTGGAGGCTCGAAATGATCCTCTATTTATAGTTAGTACATCATATTCATGTTAATTAGTACTACTAATCTCTGATCACCTCATCTCACTCAGGAAAAACACATATAAAGTAGCTGGCGACGGCTGGTGTAATGCTTCTTTGTAGATCCCAGGTTACCATTATTCAGGTTTAGAAAAAAGAGGCTAATATGAGTGTGAGAAATCTGACATACCTATATTAGTCCAGTTGTACTATTTTTACATCTTATCACCAAAACCACACCATAAGCATGCCTACACTAACCAGCAAAAGGCAGTAACATGCAATCTCTTCCGGACCAGGGACAAGTCACTATGGTATTTCACGAGTAAAAGCATGTACTAAATGCCAGGACAAGTGACCATGGCCAACTATAGAAGGCAAAAGCCTGCCGTCCAAAGTCAGTAAATCTGCCAACAAAAATACTAAATGTCATGTTAATAGACCAATTATTTTCATACCATTCTTTCAACTGACTGAATAATGTCATGTCAATGAATCTGCCAACAAAAATGCTAAATGTGATGTGAATAGACTAATCATTTTCAGAACATTCTTTCAACTGCCTAAATAACATCACATCCATAGCAATATCAGGATCAAAGCATTAGACATACCAATGTCAGATTTCATGCAAAATAGCGCCCAGTTGTAGCTCCAACAATCACCACTTCTCTTAATTTCCTTGAGAGATTGAACAAAACTTGACATGTACCTGTGCACTTATGCACCAATAAAATAATCCTTCACATCTCTTGATTTTCCTCGCGGGTGCTTAGTTTAATCCAAAAAAAGGTGTAAAATGTAGGATATCATAATGAAAAAATTAACCACTATTTTGATGATTACAAAATTAGCACTCACTGAAGATAAAAAATTAAAGGAAATTTAAGTGGAAAAATATTGAACAACACCATGGCATGTACCTGTGCACTTATGCACCGATAAAACAATTCTTCACGTCTCATGATTTTTCCTCGCCAGTGTAGTTTAATCCCCAAAAAGGTGTAACCTGTAAGAAATCAGTCTGAGAAAATTAGCCACATTTTGCTGATTCCAAAATTAGCACTCACTAAGGATTAAAAATTGAAAAGAAATTTAGGTGGGCGAATAGCTTGTCGTTCTACTTCACTGGCTTCATGAATTTTTTTGGGGAAAATGTGAACTCGATGGTGTAAACAAGATTGTGTACATTTGCCTTACCTTGAGCCATACAAACAAAATAGCTTTGCTGTGAAAAATTAAAGGTGAGTTTCAAATACGAATACACTCTCATGAAGACATCAGCCGTGAGCTCACCAACATCAGCGTCTTTGCCACTTTCTCCATGAATTCCACCCTTTTCATGTGGACCTTTTCTCCCCGTCGATTGCATCAGTGGTACATATTAGAGAGAAAGGAAATGGAAGTGCAGCTAGTTAGATGGAGACTATCAATGCATCGGAGAAGGCAGTTTAGATCAATTAACCATGGCTCCTTTCCAAGTTGGAACTCCTAGACAGATCGCAGCCTCACGGTCAATCTCTCCATGCTGGCGGGCACTGCTTCGAGCAGGGTTTCACACTTCAATACAACAGATGATGGAACAAGGATTAAAAATAGAAACATAAATAAGCGTACCTGCCCGGAAGCTATTGCCGCAGATCCAACACAGAATTCCCAACTAAGAGAATGACAATCCCTGAATCTAGTATGTACGCAACATATATGAGGACCCGGCTAATAAGAGAAGACAATCAGACATAACCAAACATACTTAGCTTACCAGGGAAGATTAAAAGAGGAAGACGGTCGAGTTTAATTCCATCAATACGGCGCTGGTGGCAGTTTTAGTTCCGGCGATATAGAGCGACATAAACTGAAGGGGGGAAGACCAAGGTGTGCTCGTGATGACAGACGACAGAGGAACCGCCGCAAAAGTCACCCTCGCATCTAGTGTTGAATGGGCCATGCGGTTCACACGTCTCGGCCCGATTCGCCACAGACCACCCAATTCAGTTTTCGGAGTAGCGGCCCAAGAGACAGCAGATGAGGCCCATAGACGTCAAAACACTGTGAGCAGCCGTAGCTCGATGCGTTTTACTGTCTCTTAATAACTGAACTTGATCGGCAGAAGCAGGAATATCAGTGCGTGAAGCAAAAAGTAGCAACAAATGAGAAGAGGGTAATAGGACATACCAGTAGTTGCCCTGAACCTAGGAATTTGCGTTACCACACAGCAGCAGGATGAGACATGAAAGAAGAGTAGACACACAGGCAGTATAAAGATATTGCGTCGGCGCCAACATCTGTAGAACCTGCATTTGCGGCCAAGTTTCCAGAATCTGAGTAAAGTTAAATTTGTGACTAATTAAGTAGAAGGACATGATAGGAAAAAGGGATAAGACAAAGAGGAGTGGCTCACCAAGGGGAGGGAAGTATGAGCGTTGTGCCAGATTGGAAGAGAAGATGCAGCAATGTGAAATATATAGCCTGAGACGTAGCAGGACGGGCTCCTCGGATTCCTCCATCAGTTACCTGTACCTGAGCAATTGTTTCTTGCAGGAATCGCGGGGGAGATGAAGAGGAGAGGACTACGGTGGAATGTTCTGGAGATTGAGTCAGATGTGGAAGACATACCGGTAGGTTCTTGATAGATCGATCAGATGCGTTCATGGGGGAAGATGAGATGCTTCGTGGGAGAAGAGGAATAGCATGGGCTGGGCTTGGGGTGAGTGGAGGGATGGAGATATGGGCTGCATAAGGCAGGCCGGAAGCACGTACGTAGCGGGGGCGGAAAACAAAGGAGCCGAGAGTAATCGGTCAGTGTAGAGGGCTAGAGGCGACCGGACACCAGCGTACATGCGAACGGAGACCAGAGCGTCGGTTTCAGCATACCTGGCAGAATTGCTGACGTGGATAGGCTGCATGTCAAGAGAATTAGGTAAGTGGGGATGAACTTCTTAGTTATATAGGATATGCATTTATGCACTACTTTTATTACAACAATCATCATTAGCATTAGTTATATATTATAAAAATTATATCATTAGAAAGTTCAGATGTTCTATTTTCTAATGATATAATTTTTGTATTATATAATTTAAATTATATAGGTTAAATTGATGACCTAGGGGTACGCGCGCGCCTAATAAACTGTGAAGGAGGAGTACAAGTTTGTATTATTGAATTTCATGTCATGTTTATAGATGATATGAAATGTTTGATGCATAATTGTTCTAGTAGTTTTCTTATTTTGTTGAAAACCGCTAAACGACATAGCTCAGTGATAGCTTCCATAACACGTAGAATTTATCGCGCCGAAGAAACATAGCTCGCTATTTTAAACTTTAGCTCTAACCACTCAAAGGAAGGAGAATAGAGGAAGGAGTCGGAGACAGAAGCTATGGAGGCCGAAATTTCCAAGCCAATCTGTCCGTAGCCCTTTCGTGCAGACCAAGCCCACTCCAGTGCAGCCCAGCCCGGCAAGAGTATTGGTAGCTAACAGATTTGATGTACTGTAAAACAACTCTAAGCAAAATACACCATCGTGCTTACAGCTGGGCATGGGCAGCCCGGCCCGGACGACCCGGTCCGACCCGGCCCGAAAATTCCGGGCCGGGCCGGGTCGGGCTTGCACTTCGGGCCGGGTTCGGGCTTGTATTTTGAGCCCGAACGTCAGGTCGGGCCGGGCTCGGGCTTGCAGTTTTTGCACTTTAGGCAGGTTCGGGCCGGGCTTCTCGGGCCGGGCCGAGCTTTTTGCCTGTTCGGGCCGGGTTCGGGCTTAATTTATAGGCCCGATGGTCGGGCCGGGGCGGGCTCGGGCTTGGCATTTTACGTTCGGGCTTTTTCGGGCTTGGCCCGAAGCCCGGCCCGGCCCGAGTTTTGCCCAGGTGTGATCGTGCTGCCCTCCCCAGCGAGCCGACGGCCGCTCAGTTACCAGAGCAGGGGGCATATAGCATGCACTAGGTGCTTGAGGTGTACTAATGCACTAAGGGCTGAGAGCCACACGATTAAAAAATACATGGTTGAGATAGAAGAGGGTGTGGCCCAGGTAAATCTTTATAATTAACTCCGTGTAAATTTCCAATCTTGCAACTTTTCTGTCATCTTGTCCCTGTTCTTTGGTTCTGTCCGTTTCTCAGTCCCATGGCCCAATAAGATTAGTCATACATTTAAGACTGTTTATAAGATGTTCCAATTAAATTTCAACGATCACATTCAATTCATTGGATTTTGGTGATGCTTCAATGACAATTTTCGCAATATCTACAATGTAAACTCAATATTATTTCGATAGATGAATCCACAAAATTTCACAAAAGCTTGAACAGTGGAACTGGGATCCAAAATAAAGTGGAAAAGCCAAAGAAAGAAAGAATTTGATATTTGAGGAAATTCATGAACTGAGCGCAATGTGTGTGCTCGACCTGCAGAGGCGGACATCGGGTACATCGTAAACCTGACCTGGAGGCGGGTAGGTCCTGGCCTTAGGGGACGTGATCTGGTGTAAGCCACGTCGGCGCGACAGTTAGAGTGGACGTCGGGTGTGGATGCAGTGAGGAACGTTGTGGCGCCCGTCCAAGCCGCACCAGGTCGCGTCAATGGCGAGACTAGAGGTGGCACACGCTAGGAAGAGTGAGCAAACCGAGGGTTGCCACCATCGCCGCTCGGAGATGAGAAGAGGGAGACCAAGAAGCTGGAGTTCTCCCATGGCCATCTGGATGTTGTTTGCTCTCGTGGTTTATCCCTCCACCGTCCTGCCTCTCAGATCCAAAATTTTTTGGGGGAGAGAAAGATTAAGAGAGCCTCGACATAGTATGCATGCCACTAAGGGGGTTAGGCAAAAAACTCCTGTGCTTGTGCGGGGTTGCAAACACAAAAGAACCATGTTGTTGCTGTACTTGATCCGGAACGAAGATTGGAAATCGGATGGTTCACATGTTCTTTAGTGCACTAGTACACCTCAAGCACCTAGTGCATGCTATATGCACCCCCAGCTGCTGCGGTCTACCCAACGTCGCTTCCGCTTTCTTTCTTTCCACAAGAACGAATCTGCCCGGGGTCCATAGAATATGACCGCTTGCTCCTAGGTCCTCTTCGCTCCTCCGCTGGAGCTTATCGTTTGTGCAAGCTCCACATAATCTGCACAGCTCGTCAGCTTCAGTCATTCAATGAGATCAACGTAGCTTTGAGTCCTTTGAATGTTGAGCAGCCCTTGGCTAAAGATTTTGATTCCAGCTAGTAAAGATTTTGATCCCACCTTTGAATGTTCAGCAACCCCAGGCTAGGCGTCGTGCTAGCAGTATTATTGTGCAATTAGTAACTTCACGTGGCTGCACAATGATGTCGGTGTCGAGCTTTTAGGAATTGAGAAATGCTGCTGCTGTTCAGTCGACTTCCTCCGCGGACATACCGCAGGCCTATATTAATGGTTCAACATCGGAAGCTTCATCATCCAAGAAACTCCAACACCAAAAGGAAAAAAGCTTCGTTTCCAAGTTATCTTACTGCGAACATGGCCATGAAGATGAAGGCCCTCGCACTGGGTTTGCTGGTCCTTGCCTTTGCTGCAGTGACCGCCCTCGGCTGCAGCAACAGCGATCTGTGCGCCAACAACGAATGCTGCAGCGAGTACGGGTACTGCGGGACTGGCGGCTCCTACTGTGGCAAAGGGTGCCAGAGCGGCCCCTGCTACGGAGGTCAGGTGGTCGGCGCCGTCACTGAGGCGCTCATCGATCAAGTGCTGCCGGCAGTGTAGACAGCATCCTACCGCTCCGTGTCTGCCTCCGATAAAATAAGAAATATTGTTTGCATGTACGTATATTTGTGGTATATATGTTTGCATGTATAAATAAAGATGAGCCGCATGCAATCCCCTATGTGTGTGGTCATATATATGATATTGCTAATCAGCTAACCGAGCAACTACAGCTAGTCACGGTAGCTCGTTCTGTGTACCTCTCCAAGATATGGTGCTTCAAATTCAACTCAAGATAATTTCATCACTGTGGTAAGTAGATGGCAATCAGCCAGGCTTGGCAAATTTCCGTGCTCCTACTCATTGACCAGCATCTTGCGCCTGCTAAAGCCATTAATTCTCGATCTTCGACTTAACATCATAAGCTCTTCTTGCCAAGTTTTTTGGTTTTTGAGCATGTGTGTACTGAATTTTCATGGTCTGTCGAGAAAGGAGTAAATTACGAACGGTATGGTCAAGCTAATCGAACTAAGGTACCTGAATATAGGGATCCCACTATATTCAACTACTCAGTACATTTTTATGCCGGGGAGAGCTTGAAACAACTGCCAAGGTTATTAGGACTATTCTCAAGTCTCAACACTCTGCGGCTCGTGAGCTCTCCACGTATAGCATTGAGACCAGTGTGTGCTAACGACATATAATATGCTAGGAGCTGCAGAAGTTGTTTAAAAGTCTTACGTTGTTAAAAAAATACGGAGAGGCTTGTATGTGGTGAGCAACCTAAACAAACAAATATCAAGAAAAAAAAAATCTCTGTATTCACTAGTAGAAAAACAGGC
>NC_061509.1:258156840-258184040 GCF_022539505.1 Lolium rigidum
AGTATCAACAGAGGCGCCGCCACCATAGGGTCGCGCGGCCAAGGGGGGGCCGCGCCGCCCTATGGTGTGGGCCCCTCGTCAGCCCTCCGACTCTGCCCTTCCGCCTACTTAAAGCCTCCGTCGCGAAACCCCTGATGCGAAAACCACGATACGGAAAACCTTCCAGAGACGCCGCCGCCGCCAATCCCATCTCGGGGGATTCGGAGATCTCCTCCGCGCACACTCGCCGGAGAGGGGATTCATCTCCCGGAGGACTCTACACCGCCATGGTCGCCTCCGGAGTGATGAGTGAGTAGTTCACCCCTGGACTATGGGTCCATAGCAGTAGCTAGATGGTTGTCTTCTCCTCATTGTGCTTCATTGTTGGATCTTGTGAGCTGCCTAACATGATCAAGATCATCTATCCGTAATACTCTATGTTGTGTTTGTCGGGATCCGATGGATAGAGAATACCATGTTATGTTAATTATCAAGTTATTGCATATGTGTTCTTTATGATCTTGCATGCTCTCCGTTATTAGTAGAGGCTCTGGCCAAGTTTTTGCTCTTAACTCCAAGAGGGAGTATTTATGCTCGATAGTGGGTTCATGCCTGCATTGACACCTGGGACAGTGACGATGAAAGTTCTAAGGTTGTGTTGTGTTGTTGCCACTAGGGATAAAACATTGGCGCTATGTCCGAGGATGCAGTTGTTGATTACATTACGCACCATACTTAATGCAATTGTCTGGTTGCTTTGCAACTTAATACCGGAGGGGGTTCGGACGATAACCTCGAAGGTGGACTTTTTAGGCATAGATGCAGCTTGGATGGTGGTCTATGTACTTTGTCATAATGCCCAATTAAATCTCACTCGTACTTATCATGACATGTATGTGCATTGTTATGCCCTCTCTATTTGTCAATTGCCCGACTCGTAATTTGTTCACCCAACATGCTTTTATCTTATGGGAGAGACACCTCTAGTGAACTCGTGGACCCCGGTCCATTCTTTAATACTGAAATACAAATCTCGCCGCAATACTTGTTTTATCTGTTTTCTCCGCAAACAATCATCTTCCACACAATACGGTTAATCCTTTGTTACAAAGCAAGCCGGTGAGATTGACAACCTCACTCGTTTCGTAGGGGCAAAGTACTTTGGTTGTGTTGTACAGGTTCCACGTTGGCGCCGGAATCTCCGGTGTTGCGCCGCACTACATCCCGCCGCCATCAACCTTCAACGTGCTTCTTGGCTCCTCCTGGTTCGATAAACCTTGGTTTCTTTCTGAGGGAAAACTTGCTGCTGTGCGCATCATACCTTCCTCTTGGGGTTCCCAACGAACGTGTGAAATACACGCCATCAGGTCCCTAGCTGGGCCGTAGGAGGTAGCACAATAATAATTATCCGAAGGGTAATGCCCACATCAGCTGATTCCCATCACGTGCGTCGCCATGGCCCTCCCCTGCTCGACGCTGGCGTTTTCATCCTCGACTCCCAAGCTCGTCGATCCCTGTCGCCATGGCCACCTCCGTCACTCGATGGTGCCTCCTCACGGCCATGGACGTTGACCCGCACCAAGTGGTGTCCTCCAGCACTCTCCATACAACTACGATGGTTGGTATCCTCGTTTGTGTTTGTTCTGTGCCATGCACAACACCTGTTTATCCTATTGCCTAAAACAAAAAACGGAATTACATCGCAGGAAATGAAATCATCGCAATATTTCTGCACCATGTTCTGCTGTTGCTCGTCTACCTACATGATTCTTCAGTCTGGTGATGTGATGTTGTTGTACATGAGACACCGCTCAAAGGACCGAGTCCAACCTGTGATGGTTAACCGATGAGTTCATGTTCTCCATCAACAATTGAAGCTGAAGGCATCAATACTAGTTCGCCACCGGCACCTAAGCCGGAAACCGAAGGCAAACCCAAGTTCTCCTTCCCGAATCCAAAGATCGAACCCGGGCTTCCTCTTCTTCCTCATCAATCTGGCGACCGCTCTTGTTCTGATACCGTGAGACCCAAAACCCTAACCAACACTATTTTATAAATGTGCTATATATCTTGTTGCATCAATCATATATGTTGCATCGCATCGCATCACATATTTTGTGGGTCCGGGTAAATAGCGATTCACCTAATAATTAAATATGGAATTGTGAGGGATTGCTTATCTCTTATCCCGGTTCCATTTAATTTGTGTAGCTCACTCATGCCATGTTGTGACATGCTAATCAATATTTAACTTTGTCGGTAGAAATGCAACTCCAACTTTAATTTGTTTGTCCGAGGTTCCGACTCCGATTAATATGGATAAGTTGCATCGCATCATCTTTGCCATGTCATGCATATCATCTCCATCATGCTGGTTCTTATTCCGTAGTAGTAAGACTTGCATTCGTTGTTTGTTGCTTCTTCCCGGATAGAATCACGAAGTGGTGATGTGAGATACGACAAGTCCTCCGGATGTTCCTCGGCAATCTTTAAAAGGCAAGAATTTCTAAAACTCCTGTCTCTGCAGGAGTCGCTCACCTATTTTATTTTGCCTTCTCTCTTATGCTAGCCTTGAGTTGCGTTCTTGCAACGTGTCCTATCCACTTGTTACCTCAAGCAGCCCATATTGCCTCCACCACCCTCCTACAGCTGTTGTTTGGTTATCGGGTCTCCCTTGCGAGTCGTAGTGCATGCTAGTGCCGTTATATCTCGTTTCGCCATCGTTATCTTATCAGGTTATCTGTTGGGGAATCATGACATATGGTTTATGGATATATTTGTTGGAGATACTCATGCTTTACTTAATGTTAACAACTAAAATTGTAAGCAATGGCATCTATGAGCCCCTTTGCGAAAGCATCGGAACTTTGACTCGCTAATGTCCCCTAGGATCCGAGTTCTTGTTATCTGTTCCGAGATTGAGCGCTCTACCCGTACGTGGGGGAGTGGGACCCCCATCACCCACTACCTTTCCTCGAGGCTGTTTATTGGGAGCCACAACCTTGGTTTTATTTGCTCATATGCATGATATGCACGATTTACTTCCTGTTGCCTATGGATGTTTATATTTATATTGTACCTCATCTCATGGAACGATTAGCGACAGCAGGTACAAACCTCTGGGTCCGTATCGGAGTACGGCCAAACTTCATCACGGGTAGCTTAGTGGGGTGGCTCCCCTTAAACTTTCTCTTGCATTGGGAATGGTTTTGTTGTGAGACTTCACCTGTAGTAAGTGGGTTCGAGCATGGATATGGTTACAGTTGGGCAACCCTTGCAGGGTGTACATATTATCGATAAGCCGTGTCCGCGGTTATGGACAACTTGGAATTGTATAGCTCGATCATAGAACAACTTACACCTTTATGTTGCTGCTAATAATTTGTTAATAACTTTCGTATTAATTTAGCATTACTACAACTGATACCTAATAAAATTTGTCAACCGTGTGAGTGCCCTTGCAAGTACTTCCTTAGCAAAGGGGGGAACGCTTCGGCTAGGTTATATTTGCAGAGTATAGAACTTCTAGTTATGCGCTCTCTTATCTATTCTAGCACCTGCAAGTTGTGAGAGTGTCTCTATAGGTTTTTAGTGCTTGCGCGCTGCCGCTTAACCCCACCATATTGCCTATGACGTCCTCTTGCATCCTCTAAGTCCCCTGTGTCCCTCAAGTACAAAGGACGACTGGTTGACGAATGCTTAAACGTCTTGACGTCTTGTTAAGTACGAACCGTACTTATTGCTGCTTTGGGACATAACCGGGCAGGTATGAAGATCAACGCGATGAAGAACGACGCTAGCAAGGTTACCCTTCCGGATTGGCCTGGGCAGGGTTATGGACACCATCGTTTATCTTCAGGACTCTTAGTCTAATTTGTATCTTGTCCGTACTCGGACGTATTTGATTTTATGTATGATTTTGATCTTTGTATTGTATATTTGTATCTTGACTCGTTGGAGTCGTTATTGTAATATATGTCTCGTGTGGGATCTATTGTAATCATGTTGTAATGTTACCGCTTGTGTTAATTCATATGGCATCACGTGTGTGATTCGTCGCGCACGTCGTGTTGGAGGGCGTCTTAGAATCGATATCGTGCGGCTTTCGGTGGGATCGCTCGAATTCTCATAATACCGGTTCCGGGGCGTCACATAAGTGCAATATTGAAAGCGTTCCCCATGAAAACATGGTTGTGCTAACTCCCAACTCGCAATTTGCAAACATATAGACTTCATAAGATAGTCACAATGGCTCAAGTTTATTAAGTGCAAGAAAGTAAATGTGCCATCAAGTTCGTGAGAGCTTTTCTAACTAATTTTATCATGCCAAAATTAAATTTGGAAGATAAATAAAAACATGACGAACATAATTGGAATAGCAATAATGCTAGTAGGTAGATATGGTGGACGCAATTGGCAAATTTTGGTTATTGGTGGTTGGATGCACGAGTAGAGTTCATACTCAATACAGACGAAGGCTAGCATAAGACTGAGAGCGACCAACTAAGAGATCAATAATGGCCATAATCATGCATAGCGATAAAATATTATTAATCAAAGCATAAAGTGATATTTCTTGGGGTGACATGGGCATCCCCAAGCTTGAACTTTTGTCCATTCTTCATCTTACCACATCATTCTTCTCTCAATACACTTGAAAACTTCCTTCATACAAAACTTCACACAATTCTTATTAGCAACATTAGTACAATCAAAATAACAAATTCACTTGGATTCATTTCTAACATATATCAAACATATATTAAATCACTAGCTATTGTATCAACTCTTCAAAAAGCTCTTTTCTCAAAGAACTCAAAAAGAAAGATATTAAGAGGCAAATGCAAATAGTGGCACAAATCTGTCAAGATAGAACAGCAGGTAAAGATCGATTTTTTTGGAAAATCTTCTGTTTCTCAAATCAAAAAGTGGTCAACTAACGAAAGTTAGATAATAACTTGGGGCATAGGCTCAAAAATTGGCAGCTCAAAATTGTGTTCTGGCTGTGAATATGAAATTTTACGATGACAGCACAGAATCTGTTTTTCAGGACGACAACTCCCCAAATCTTATTTTCTTCCTATTAGAAGCTATTTTTGGAGAAAAAAATGAAATAAAAATGATAAGGAGAGATTATTACAGAGGTAATAACTTCCAAGACTCAACAAAATAACAATTACATAAATTAAACATGGTTTATCTTCCAAGAGTGCTTTTCTTTAACGCATTTCTGCTAGGCGCAGAAATTTGAGAAGATGCTCACATAAGAAATATGAATTAAAGCAAAAGAGAGCATTAAGGAGAAAATATGAAACACATTTAAGTCTAACCCACTTCCTATGCATAGAAATCTTGTGAGAAAATAAATCAAAAAAGCACATAGTAACACGCATGGGCAGGTAAAACAAGAGCAACTTGTGAACTTTCAATATAAACAGAGGTGTTTTATTAACATGAAAATTGCAACAACCATATTTTCCTCTCTCATAATAATTTTCAGTAGCATCATGAAGAAACTTAACAATATAAATATACATAAAACATTCTTATCATGTGCCACATGAATAAAATAATTATTACTCTTCCCATAAGCATAGTCATTCTTACTAATTTTAGTGGGACCAAATTCAATAAAATATCTATCATTATTATTCTCATTACCATAATGATCAGATATAGGAGACATATTGTAATCATAATTAATTTTCTCCTCAATAGCTGGGGAACTAAAAATATCATTTTCATAAAAACTAGCTTCCCCAAGCTTAGACTTTTCCATAGCATTAGCAATAATGGTGTTCAAAGAATTCATACTAATTTCATTGATATTAGCATGCAAATAAAATTCCATAGATTTTTTAATTTTCTCTTCAAACACTTCATGTCCTAGCTCAAGATAAATAATATAAAGCTCTCTAATTATGTTGTTGTTTTCCATTAAGCCTAACTAGTGAAAAACAGGAAACATCAACATGGGAGGTGAGCATGGAATAAACTAAGCAAAACAATAACAAAGTAAAGAGATTGGAGATGCGTGGGATGAGCACAAACAGCAACGGCGCCAGAAAAATCTTGATGGCGGCTTGACACCGTTGGAGAACCCCAAGAGGAAGGTGTGATGAGCACAGTAGCAAGTTTTTCCGCAGTAAGAAATCAAGTTTTAATCGACCAGTAGGAGAAAGGCGTGACATCTGAAGGTGTTGCTAGCTGACTATTGGCAGGGTGCACTACCGGCGTCAGCAACAACATGGAACCTGCACACAACACAACCAAAATACTTTGCCCCAACTTACAGTGAGGTTGTAAATCTCACCGGTTTTGCTGAACTCAAAGGATTAACGTATCGAGTGGAAAGAGATGTTTGCAGTAATTAAAGATAACAATGCTTGTAGAAAGTAAACAGAATAGCATTGCAGTAGATGAATTGATCAGTGTAAAGAAAAAGGACTGCGGTCCACAGTTCACTAGAGGTATCTCTCCATAAAGATAAATAACATGCTGGATGAACAAATTATAGCTGGGCAATTAACAGAATAGAGACCATACATGACAACATGATTACTATGAGATTGGTTTGGACATTACAATATAATACATAGACCGTAATCCAACTGCATCTATGACTAATAATCCACCTTCCGGTTATCATCCGAACCCCTTCCAGTATTAAGTTGCAAGCCACAGATTATCGCATTAAGCAATGTGTGTAAAGTAAACAATAGAATTACCCTTGGATAAAACATTGTTGTTTTCTCCCTAGTAGCAACAACACATCTACAACTTAGAAGTTATTGTCACTCTTCCAAAAAACTAGAGGCATGAACCTACTATCGAGCATAAATACTCCCTCTTGGAGTCACAAGCATCTACTTGGACAAAGTATCTACTAGCAACAGATAGCATGCAAGATCACAAATAACATATGACAAGTATATATAATCGATCTCAACATAGTATTCCATATTCATCGGATCCCAGCAAACACAACATGTGGCATTACATAAGGTTGATCTTGCTCATGTAGGGCAGATCACAAGATCTAAACATGAGGCACAAATTGCAGAAGACAACCATCTAGCTACTGCTATGGACCCATAGTCCAGGGATAAACTACTCACGCATCACTTCGAAGGCGGGCATGGCGATGTAGAGGCTTCTGCAGATGATCTCCCCCTCCGGCAGGGTGCCGGGAAGAGCTTCAGAACCCTCCCGAGCTAGGATCTGCAATGGCGGCCGCGACGGAACTTTTCATGGATGGAGACTCGGGTCTTTAGGTTTTTCCCGGGATCGTGAATAAATAAGCGGAAGGGTGAGGTCGGTGGAGACCAGGGTGGCCCACACCACCCCTTGGCGCGGGTCTAGGCCAGGCCACGCCAAGGCATGGTCTGGCCTCCCTGCACCTCTTTTTCGTCCCCCTTTTGGACTATGTCTTCGTTACGGTAAAATATTGACTTCGGCTTTTGTTTCGTCCAATTCCGAGAATATTCCCTGTACAACTTTTCTGAAATACAAAACAGTAGAAAACAAGGAACTGGTACTGTGGCATCTTGTTAATAGGTTAGTGCCGGAAAACGTATAAAAGTGCAACGAAGTGTGAACAAAACATATACAAATTGGTGTAAAACAAGCATGGAGCATCAAAAGTTATAGATACGTTTGCGATATATCAATTGCCACTGGGATTACCACGGTCCACCTGCTGTTGGGACCGTGCGGTGGCCCATTTAGAAGCCACGAGAGATTTCTCCCTCCACGGAGTCTTTAGGATTCACAATATGAAGCCCCTCACGAGGAACCCCTCGCGAGGAAACCCTCACTATGAATTCAATAGTTGGCGTTTCCAGAAACAAAGCTGAAGCCCTCGCTAGGTCCCTTCACGAGGGCTCCACACCAGGCTCCAGGAGACGTCGCGCTGGACTACACCACAACAGATACCACGTGAAGATGAAGGCAAAGGTGATGACGGAAGCCGTGATGCACATCGTGGGTGGAGGCGATCACGCCCTCCGTGTTGGAAGGTAAGAGAAGACCTGACATCCCGCTGTATAAAGAGGTGTGGCCGTTAGCTCCTTTCCATAAAGTTCGTCGTGGATGGTGTAGGATGGAAGAGGCATCATCGGTCCACAACCACTCCCGTAGACCAACGCCCCTTTTCAGGGTATGGACCAAGTCCACTTGTATATTAGGGGACAACAGTCTCCCTCCTTCAGCACGTCTGTGGTAACCACTCCCCCAAGTTTCTGTGTGGAGGAGGACCAGTGCCTCTATAAAAGGAGGGGCAGATGCTCCATGGAAGGGGATCTGGATCGGGATCTAGCCACAGCTTCTTCATGATGCAACCATGTAAACCCTCTTGGTGCTTCACGAGCGATCAATACCAAAGAAAGTAGGACGTAGGGGTGTTACCTCTCCATGAGGGCCCTAAACCTGAGTAACTTCGTGTCTCTTTGTCGTGTTGCCATCGCTACTCTCCTACGTCGCCGTGGGGATCTGGGACGGTGCCCTTATCACATGTGTTCGATAGCCTTAACGGTGTTGCCGAGATACCCATGTTCCTCTCGAGACACGAAACCCCGACAGGTGGAGGGTCACTGACAAGACCGTGATTTTTGAACCAAGAGTTTAGAGAAAATGAAAAGACGCAAAGAATGGGCACGACATGTGCCCTTGGCGATAAGATTTTTCTTCGCGTGTATTCGTCTAGTTTCATGTGATTAATTTGTGGGCGAATTCCAACATTGTTCAAATAGGATGAGCTGGAAACAGAGAAGGGAGATCTACAAGAGGAAAAGCTGAGCAAGAATTGGGTAATCTACTTGTATATGCAAAATTCAGGTTGTGAAATTGGCGTTATTTACTCAGTGACTTTTGGTTTCCTATTTATCCCAACGTTCTCAATTGAGCTGGTGCAAAGGCGTGCCCCGAGCATATAATACAAACCAATGCAGCGTCATCCTATGACGACTTCTGCAGGTTTATTGACACAATGCTGAAAATATTGTGTTGGGCGTTCACACAGATGTGATAGGCCAACGCAAAGAAATTTCGGTGCATGACAACAAATTCAGTTCACACACTAGGAGAACTTCCAGGACATGGCATGCATGTGTGTGTAGCAAGTAGAGTGGTATATATGCATCAATCCCTTTTACACACATGTCCATTTTTTTTCTTTATCGAAAAATGTGCATTTTTTTGTGATGAAACAAGAGAGCAGGTTGTGCAGTTGTGCTTGCTTGTCCATTGATTGCATCATGATAAAGTAGGTTATCTGATTCTGTTATGTGCAGCTAGAAAATAGGTTGCCTAATACATGAGTGAAAAGACGGTTCTTACTTCTTACTCATATGATCGAATTATTGTAGACCAATATAATGCATACAAAAGTTTGCCGATTGCAAGAATCAAGCTATGTATATCTTGGAAGAGCAAATATGTAGACTTGCCCCAGGTGACATTGGAATTCATAAGCAAATGACTGACTCATAGATCCTTGAGTTCATACAGGAGCAGAATGTGGAATTCGTAAGCAAGTGACTGACTCAGATCCTTGAGTTCATACAGGAACATAACGTGGAATTCGTAAGCGAATGACTGCTCATTGATTCTTGAGTTCATACAGGAACATAATGTTGGAAATAGGACGGAAATATTTGTTCATAGATACTTGTTTAGATAATGGAAGAGAAGATCTCTTCGGTAACAAAAGTGCATCAGCTCTAGATCTAAATTTTGAGAAATCTCAAACATGTTTTATGTGACATAGGGAGTACAAAATTGTACTTGCCCGATCATGTGGTATACACAAACAAGCTAGTGACTACGTGTAGTCTTAATTTCTAACATAGGTCCAACAGAAGAATGCAAGGTTGCAGCATGGGAACACAATCCAGGTACTAAATCATCTGAAAGCTAGACTTCCATCCTAGGCCTCGTTTGGTGGCAGTGCGGTAAACTGAATCGTTGTTAATAAGTTGTAGAGGCAGATGCATGGTTGGTCCCATGATGGCCACTACTCTGTTGCTCACGGCGGAGTGCTCTCTTGTACCCTTCTGTTTGTAACAGCCCACTACTCCCGACTGCACCCTTTACGGAACAAGTTCCAGTACTGCATACACACTTGAATGGAGCCTCATGGATTTTAGATCTGGACTGAAAACACTTGCAATCTAGTAGTATAATACTATGATGTAGAGTATACATGGATTTTAGATAGTCACTGCTACAGCAAAACTACGCCAGACTAGAGTAATTGATTACAGTCTGAAAGCGCATTACAAGATTAGCTGAAGGCTACGTTACGTAACTCTCGATTGAAACCAAACTATCTTTGAAGGTCTGCATCCAACCGAGCTATCTCAGCAGTAGTGGCGTATAGTGAACGCAGTACTGGAAAACTTCCGCCGAGCGTTCACACATTTCTGAAAGGTACTCACAGCTCACATACCTATGTTTGATTCCGTCACAGCCTCAGAGTTCTCTAGTAGCCTAAGTATGTTGTTTAAGAAGCTATCCGATGGTATTTAGCTTTTTAATGAATAAATGCACACGACTTTTTTTTTTCGATAAAGGAGCATAGCCCTAGCCTCTGCATCAATAAATACACACGACTTATTAAACGATTTTTAAACATAAGACATTGTGCCCAATTTTAAATTAATAAAGCTATCAATAGCCAGGATTACAAGGTGAGGAGGAAAACAACAACAAAAATCACAAACATTACAGGACAAAAAAAAGACGCACAAGCTGCAAATGCCTAGGTCTTCAGACGCCAAAACACTTGTTGATCAAGGTAGAGGAAGTGAAACTGACGAGGAAGACGCCACACCGGAAGAAAATGGCAGACACGGATGAACTGCATCATGGATTCATGGTGCAACCCGTCCATCACCAAAGAGGGCCAGTGCCCTGTCGCCCAGGTTCGAGGGTGCAGTACCATCAGACGATGGAACACTCACCCTAGTAATCAAATTGCAGTCGACACTAGAGAGATTCCGAGCACCCCCTACCCCAGGGGAAGACGCCCAGTCTGAAAGCCAGTTTGTCGCATCCCAAGAACCACACTGCAACAACCGGTTGACATGGACCAAAGGTAGCGCCTTTAAGAAGGAAGCGACGGCAAAAGGCGAGGTCGCTGCCTCGTGCGGCTTACTAGATCGAAGATTTTCCCTGAATCCAATTTGCTGGGGACCACCGACACCGACATTGTTGGCAGGGCTTTCGCCCAATAGCGACCACCATTCAAGGAACTACACCATGATCCAGAAAGGAGCACGAGGACTCCTGTGCCACGAATGTCTCCCACGTATACCATCCCGCTGCCCGCATAGCCAAGAACGCCAACAAGCACCGCACGAAGGTACCCTCCGCAAGGATGCCGTTGTGTACATCACCCAGAGCCGCTGCTCCAGAATACGAGGATCCAACATAACTCGTCTCCCTCTAGGGAATGAGTCGTGCACACGCAACCGGCTAGCCCTGCTGCCGCACGCGCGCACCTCCAACCCCTGTCACCGCCCCACCATGCCGTGACGTAGCCTACCCTGAACATATCACCACGGGCCGGAGAAGCGCACGACGAAAATCAGCGCGGAGGCAAGGACCATTGCCGCATATCAACCACGTGGTCAGATCTGGCCGCGGACTGACCCATGGTCAAAAACGAGGGCATGTCAGCGAGACCAGCTCATGGCACCAGCGAAGGAAACAACACCGCAATGGATCTAGGACCTAGACTGCCGCCACAAAAAGCACACTGGAACTTGTCATGTTGAAGCAAAGTGGGATGACGACGAGGGAGAGCCACAGGTTTGTGGATAGGAGGCGGAGGGTCTCGCTGCCGCCCAAGCCGGGGGCGTGCGACCGTGGAAAGCGTATTGTCTCCTCCACATTTATTAAACAAGACTAAAAATATATACCACTCCCTTCCCTTTGGTCATTAAAAAGAAATTTATTTAAGCTGAAGCTAACTACTTTCTCCATTTCACCAAGTTTGTCTTAGATTTGTCAAATTCGAATGTATTTAGACATTAGCTATTATATAGATACATTCAAATTTAGATAAAACTAAGATAACTTTCACGAGACGGAGGGAGTACTCCCCTTTAGAGTACATCGATTCCATGTCATAATTATTAAAAAAGTTTATGAACTTGGTTAAATCTCGAGATGATTGACAGTGGACACAACACAACAATCAGAATCGGATTCACACTGGACAAGTTAGACGAGGCATTGTTGCTTGTATGCGTTGTTCGTTTGCCATCTTAATTGAAAGAGCAAAAGAAGATTGTCAAGTCGGAGGGTTAATTCCACATTTAGTTGAGGGAGGACTCTCTATACTACAATACGCTGATGATACTATCTTTTTTTTGAAACATGACCTCAATAAAGCAGTTAATATGAAACTAATTTTGTGTCTCTTTGAAGAGTTATCGGGGCTCAAGATTAACTTTCATAAAAGTGAGATTTTTTGTTTTGGAAAGGCAAAGGAGGAGGAGGACCAGTATAAGCAGATCTTTGGATGTGATGCTGGACAACTCCCCTTTAGATACTTGGGTATTCCAATCAATTACAAAAAAAAAACTCAAGAATTCGGATTGGTATCAGGTAGAAACACGGTTTGAGAGTAAATTAGGATGTTGGAAAGGGAAGTTACTATCCTATGGTGATAGGTTAGTTCTTATTAATTCAGTGTTAACTAGCTTACCGATGTTTATGTTGTGTTTCCTGCAAATACCTACTGGGGTAAGAAAACGTTTGGATTTCTATAGTTCTAGGTCCTTTTGGCATTCCGACAAAAAAAAATACCAACTTACAAAATGGAACATTGTTTGTAGACCCAAAGATCAAGGGGGTTTAGGTATTGAGGTTCTCGAAATCAAAAACAGATGTTTATTGAGTAAATGGCTCTTTAAACTTCTAAATGAAGACAGGGTGTGGCAGAAATTGCTACATAATAAATACCTAAGAAAGAATATTTTTTTTCGATAAGGGACGCTTTATTACTCAAAAGGTTTTAAGTATTACACCCAGCCTCTGCATAACCAGGATGCACACAGCCTCTGCATAACCTAAGAAAGAAGATGTTATCGGAGGTTCAAGCTAGGCCTATCGATTCCCCATTCTGGAAAGGTTTAATGGAGGTCAAACATGAGTTTTTTTCTAGCGGTTTTTTCAAAGTGGGTAATGGTTGCAGTATCCGTTTCTGGGAAGATACATGGTTAGGCAATACTTCTTTGGCTCAACAGTATTCGTCATTGTATAATATTGTACACCATAAGCATGTCACGGTTGCACAGGTGTTAGCCCAATCACCACTGAATATTACATTCTGTAGAGCGTTGAGTGGTAATAAATGGACTTCATGGTTGCAATTATGTTGGAAACTCATGATGGTTCATTTGAATGAAGAGGATGATCGTTTTGTTTGGAATTTGATATCTAATGGTTTGTTTACAGTGAAGTCCATGTATGAAAATCTTATGTGTGACCATACCCCCTTTTTGAGAAAGTATCTATGGAAGGTTAAAATTTGGCTAAAGATTAATATTTTCATGTGGTTCTTGAGTAATAAGGTGTTGTTAACTAAGAATAATCTAGCTAAACGATATTAGAATGGGTGTACAAAATATGTTTTTTGCGGAAACATGAGACCATTCAGCATATTTTTATTGAATGCCCTTTAGCTAAACTCTTATGATGTACGGTTAATTTCACTTATGATCTTTCACCTCCGACCAATATTACTAATATGTTTGGTAATTGGTCAAATGGAGTAGATATACAATCTAAGACTTTTATCTGGATTGGGGTTTCTGCTTTATGTTGGTCTATTTGGAGGGTTAGGAATGATATAATTTTTAAAATAAAAAACCTCTTTTCATTTCTTGCAGGTTATCCATATGGTCTTCCATTGGGTCCAGCTTTGGGCCCTATTCTCTCTGGAGGGGCAGCGAGATGCCATGGTTTCTGGATGCACACGGTTCCTGATGATCGTTCAGGATATCTTGTGCCAGACTGGTTGGCGACATACTAGAAGGCTATGTTGATGAGTAGTCATAGTATGTGTTTTTTTCGATGGTTGATTTTTGTATCAATCCTCGGTGATGCATCAGTTGTAAAAAATACTGTTTTGAACATTTTTCTAATAACATGTGCATCGTCATGATGCAGAAGCCGAGGTATACCTCATTTCGAGAAAAAAATGCGTTGTTCGTTTTGTTTTCTGTAGATTCTTTGAACATCACCATGGGCTAGCCTATCCTACTTGAATTTTCGAATTCATTAATTGCGCTGATGGATCATTGCGTTCACAAAGCATATGTAATGGATGATGTCAAACCTAATTAATAACATGAATCGTTTGTAATGACCAAATCTCAGTTATGGGTCTTCGTTTATAAATGATATTTATAACTTAAAAGATTTAAGTATTATACCCGGTCTATGTATAGTTGAGATGTACACAGCCGCTTACAAAGATATGGATCGTCAGACCAACTGTGTGATCGTAGAACCAAGTAATCGAACTAGTTTGTACATGTACACTACGAAAACCATTATATGTTGTCTAAAGATTTCAGGTATGTTGCCCGTGTGGTGTGGTTCTTCTCTTTGCTTGCACTATGGTCATAATACATAGTTTTGTGACATGATGGCAAAGTAATATGTCCTTGTAAAACACATATATATGTAGAACACGTCGTGGCCAACGCGGTTCTCAAAACACCTCCATATCACGTCCTAGTGGAATAGATGAATCGACCATTTTGGTGGGGCATGTTCGTTGTTTGATCTAGCGATGCAACTTTCTTGTGATGTTGCTTCCCCTCACTCTATTTCACCTAGTTTTCCTTCTAATTAACAGAAAAATAATTGGAATTTAAATAAGATATACATGAAAAAGAAGTGTGTCGATGATATGATTCCATTCTAACGATCATTTTTTAGTTCCGTTAATTGTAAATTTTCAGTTTCATGTACATGTTCAGAGTTTTTCTAAGAAAATTTCATCAAATTGATTGCGCATGGTGGACCGTTTGAAATTTCATTTAAGTAGCACCTTCACCTCACCATCGCACTCACTTTTGTGTTGTAATCTACCCGTTCCAGTGGATGTAGACGGATAGATCTACACCTCTCTTGTATACCGTAAGTTTTTACGTGTACCAATTTATCTTCACTGTCTGTTGGTCAACCTTTTACTTATCTCTTGATAATCTAGTTCACGGAGGAGCTAGACCTTGTGCATGCTTCATGTGGGCTAAGCATATGGGGTTTACCCAATCTTCACGAGTTGACCAAGGGAAAGAGGGGAGGAGGAAGAACACGAACAAAAACATGATGAACATAGGCACAAATAATTCAATACAACTTTGGTTTGCTCTCAGCGTTCACAACTACCATTTTCATAGTATCTCCGAAGAGAGAAACACGAGGTAGAATTCCCAAGAGAAAGATCGTTATGCAACCGGTAGAATCACAAGCATGAAAGAGTAGGATCTAAGTCGAGTTTCCAATCGAAAGAGACTTTGCAACTACTAGAATCATACACATGAAAGAACAATCATACAAAGAGGGTATTGATACAACTGATAAACTTTTGTCTAAGAGACCTTGGATTCTCCATCGGAAGTTGGAGGCATAAGCCTAGTTCTTCATATCATCGATGCCTACCCTATGTCTGAGGAGTATGTGCCTATTTATAGTCCAAGGGAAAAATGAGTAGATTGAAATGGATAAGGTACAAGCCAAATGCACGAAAACAGCATAATGTCGGTCATCTCGGCGAAGAGGCCGGTGGCGCCTGTATGGAAGCCATTTGGTGTTGGCATTAAGTCAGCGCACTAGCTCCATCGCCGGTCAGTCTGATGGTGTCCGGTCTAGGGGATGTGTGTCGAACGGGACTGTACTATATACTCGGTCCCGGTGGCCACCACCGTGTGGACCGGTGGTGACCGATCATCTCACCGTGCAGGTCAGCGGGCCAACGGTTGCGCCGGTTGGGTCGGCGGCTGGACCCATCGGCCAGGGCTAGCACCGACTTCTTCCTTCTCCTTAGCAACCCCGGCCTTCAACTCCTTGAGCTTCCATTCTTCCTCTCTCCCTTCCATGTTCATCGATTTATCTCTATCATTAAAACACACAGATTATCATCCGCGAGGGAAAGGAATGAACTCGCGAAAGGATTGAATTCACCTTTAATTGGTATGTTGGTGTTGACACACGTGATGTGGTGACAACCAAAGGTCAGGCTACATCACTGTTGCACATCCATACAAGGGTGGTTTTAGTAGCTAGTACCTTATGAGACTGATATTAGTAGTATTGCTTCTTTGATAATGATGGTATTTCAAGGCAATGTTCTCCCTACGACCAGCAGCAGCCTCATGATCACGAGCGGTGTAGGTGTAGCCAGCGTCTCGCCGACCTTGTTGCCATGCCGAAAGGTTGTTGTGTCACACCTTGTAGGTGTAACCAGGGTGATCGACGATCTTGTTGTGCCACGCCGATTTTGGACGGGCTATGCCGCCTGCCCCAGAGCCTACCCCGGGAGCCCAAATCAAGTGCAGACTACCAAACATTAGCTTTCATAACCCAGAAAGCTGGAAGAAGCCGGCCGTACATGTACATACTAGAACCGATTTCCTTGAGTCAGGTGACATCAAGACCACGCACCGTTCACACCAATATAAACCCGGAAACTGAACAAAGTGCGATTCATGGATCTAGGTTTGTTCGTGCTCGTGGTAGGGGACACACACATGCAACGGCGGCGATGGAGATGCTCACGACGACACAAGTGGTTGGACAGTGGATTATGCCGTAGCACGACAAAACCCCCGTTCACACGGGGCGGGCGGCTGTTCACACCTGCAAGGTGTTTGTTAATTTGCGGCGCCGGCGCGCTCTCTATTTATACCACCAGAGTTGATCGACACTCTCCACCACAGCGCGCGCCTTCTTCTTCCATCTCCTCCACCTCCACAGGGACATCGTGCTTGTGACCTCCGTCGTTTAATCATGTCCGGCAGCACTTGCGTCTCCTTGGCTCCCTCCTCGGTCGCCGTTGCGCCGCCGGCAAGGGCGGCGGAGGAGACCCATTCCGACGGGATGATCACCATCCAAAGGTACGCCCGCAGTCCATTCTTCTACCTCCGGCCGCTGCTCTTCTTCTCTACGAACCATTCGGTCTCCATAGGATCCTCTTCTTCACCAGCCTATAATTGAGTAGTAACTGATTGCCTACGAATAATTCGTGTAGAATATAGGCGCTGCTAGCTCGTCCGTATGCACGCATATTCTATTTTCCTTGCGAATCGCGCTACACATATTCTAACGGAACCATGCTATGCGTCCGTGGCAGTGACGAGGCGCCCATGATCCTGAGCAAGCCGAGGGCGGTGGTTCAGACATTGACGTGCCAGCGCCGGCCCCTCGGCGACGGCTTCGCCTACAGGAGGAGCATTGGCGGGTAAGCAATCCAATAATGTCATCATATTCTAATTACTACTAAGCTTAATGGCGACGAGATACTGGTAACAATAATTGTGAGCGTTGATTACAATTGATTTCTTGCAGGCCTGAGTTGGAGAGTTTGGATCCGATCCTTTCCTTCGATGACTTTGAATGTATGTATACTCGCTCACTTCAAAATTTGAGTGCCCTGTAGATTTACTTAAAGTCAAACTTTATAAAATTTGGCCAAATATTTAGAAGAAAAATGTTAACATCTAGAATATAGAATTTATAATATTAGAATCTTCATAAAGTACATGTTCATATTATATGTATTTGGTATTATGGATGATGATATTTTTTACAATATTGTTGATCAAACTTGATAGAATATGACTTTAACTCGGTTTCTTTTAATTGATTCGGATTTAGTACAACTTTGTACTAAATTTGAGTCAATTAAAAAGAACCGGAGGAGTAAATAAAAATGTACGGAGGACAGACGACCATTGATCGAAATTTTGTACACCATTTAATTCCCATCGAAACTCACAACTCCACCTCCTATAACTATGAGAGCACTCATCCAACTATGATGCTAGGCCACCGAAACTCCCCAAGAGCACCTAGCTAGTTTGGTTGCATACGAGGCCGTAGTTTGTTTGGTTGCTATAACTTTGTCTCCCATGTGTCTTATGATTTTTTGTTCTGTAGTTTTGATTAAGAATAAACAATATCTTAGATTCAGGCAATTTTACAAAATAAAATCATATTGTTGTTCTTGGTGCAAACCTTATAAAATTTAAGGTAGGTTGGGTTGGAAAAAATTAATGAGAATACTACTTCCTCCGGTGTTTAACAGGCAGGCACTTAGTTTAAGACAAATTTTGATCATTAATTTGAACAATAAAATATGAATTACATGGCTACAAAAACTATACCATTAGATTTGTATTCGAAAAATATTTCCAATGATATAATTTTCATGAAATGTAATTCATATTTTATTGACTAAAATAATGATCAAAGTAGTTTTCTTAAACTACTTACACGCATGTTAAACTGATCTGAATGGAGTACCTTGCATCAGATACTAATCCGTAGTTGGTTATCAGTACTCTTAGATAGTAGTTGGTTTTAAGTTAGTACTCTTAGAGTAGTTGAGGTACCAAAGCATTTATAGTCCGATATCGATCTTAGATAGAATAAATTTTGTAATTTCCAACGGAAGAAAATAATACTTTTAGCTCTCTTGAAATGAATTTCAGCTTGTTGTGGAGAAAATTTCCAACCATTGCGCAGCAGTAGCTGTACTTGTTATACATAATATTCTCTCTCATCAGAATGATTTTTTTTGAACTTATTATACAGAAGATTTCAACCCTCCGCGATATTATTTATTCTCTTTATCGAAAAATAAGATTTCAACCCAACCACAAAATGTTTCCAAGCTTAGGACCCATGAGCTAAAAGATAACACATTTTACAAGTTAATACGTCCATTAATTGGTTTCCCATGCATAATGATTGAACTAACACCCAGACCTGACTTTATTTTCCAGTCACGGGTCCAGCAAACTTTGGTGATCATCCACACAGAGGTTTGTACTTTCTTTGTGACCATTCGTGAACACACATCTGATTGGCCGGATTTAATCTCATGTTATTAAGTTACTTAACTGATGAATCCCTTAATTCTGATCGTACTTTGTTCCTGTTTTCCGCTGCCTCTTCAGGATTTGAGAGTCTTACCTACGTACTTGAGGTATTAATCGATAAAATTCTCCTTTCACGTTGCAGCTGAACATGAAGATCTAAATTTTCCTCCTTTGTGTTTCTCCCAGGGCAGCATCGGTTTCCATGATTTTTCAGGCCACAAGGGAACCATCAATACAGGAGATGCTCAGGTTAGATTTCTACAAATCACACACCCACCTGCACACACCATTAAGCACAAAAACCACTATGTTCATAGTAATCTCCTTCACTCGACCCTGTTTCCATTCTGGTGTTGATAGTGCAAAAGGATGTATATATGCATCGGTTATGGTCCGAATGTTGATATTTACTATGAAATGCTAGAATTTGTTCCACAGTGAATATCAAAATGCTATCCTACAGGCATACTAGAGTCCTATGAAACATGTTGCATTAGTTGTGTTGATCGTAAAATCTATTCAGATGAAAACATTCTAGTACTTATTTTTCCAGAATGTATAGTTTCTCTCTAAGGCTGCATCGGTTCCTTTCTTTTGGAAATTGTAGCCTCTTGGCATTCCTGTTCCTCTAGATCCATGTATATGGCCGTCGATTGACTCGTGGTTAACGTGGGTGCAGTGGACGACGGTGGGGCGCGGGGTGGTGCACGCGGAGGTGCCGGCCGGACAGGGCGTGCAGAGGGGGCTCAACTTCTGGATAAACCTCGCCGCCAAGGACAAGATGTATGTAGTGTACATTGCTTACAAGAAGAATCAAAAGAACTCGATTTTATTACTAGCAATACTGAGCATCTACGTATTTGTGCAGGGTGGAACCAAGTTACCAGGAGCTGGCGAGCGTCGACATCCCCACAGTTGAGAAGGACGGCGTGACCGTCAAGGTCATCGTCGGCGAGGCCCAGGGCGTGCGCTCGCCGCTCCAGACACGCACCCCGGTCATGAGCCTCGACATCACCGTCGGCCCCGGAGCGCACCTGCTCCAGGCAGTCCCCGCCGGCTGGAGCGCTTGCGCGTATGTCATCGACGGCGAGGCCAGCTTCGGGCCGTCCGCCAGAGCCACGCGCCAGCACGAGTGTGCTGTGTTCGGCGCCAAAGGCTACGGCGTGGACGCGCGGAGCGGCGATGCCGACGCCTCGACCAGGTTCCTGCTGGTGGCGGCGCGGCCGCACGGCGAGAAGGTGGTGCGGGAGGGCTACTTCGTGATGAACACAAGGGAAGAGCTGGAGCAGGCGATGGACGACTACCGGAACCACCGCAACGGCTTCGAGATGGCCGTTGGCTGGACCTCCGACCACGTCGCCAAACCGGCACAGTGATCGGTTCCGAGTGTTGTTGCAACGAAATTAAAGAGGGGCGGGACTAGCTAGCAGCCGGCTGCTCGTTCCTGCGATCGAGCGGCCTCCCGTTTGTTATGATCTTAATAGGGCTCCTCTCAATTCAATACAACAGATTCGATGCAATTTCTCTCCAACATCGGAGTTACAGGAAACAAATGGGAAACACAGATAATGATCAGTTTGTCGTATCATCGAGGAGACTGTGCTTAAGGGCTCCTTTAATTCAAAGGATTTTTATATCAGAATTGTGTAGAATTTAAATTTTATAGTATTTTTTCTATAATACATGTTCCATTCATTTAAACATATCCTGTAGGAACTAATCAAATAGAAATCTTATAGTGCAAATCATATCTGAACAAAACATGAGGTCATACATCGTGAAAAATTATTTTGGCACAATCAAAAAGAAATAATCTTTTCATAGCATTCAACTAGTCATGATATCATAATTCTATGATTTTTCTATTCATTTTTTTCTATCCTATGAACCAAAGAAGCCTTCAGAAGTTTTTTTTTTTTTTTGAGACAACCTGCTAGACTTTATTAATTTGCAAGAATGTTTACAGGGATGTTTGCATCATACGGAGTGCCTAGCCATACATACCGGCCTACTCCAAAAGAAAGCATAAATCTAGCTAGGTTGTGAGCCTCAAAGTTCGAGGCTCTTCCTTCAAAAACGAACTTGCACTCATTCATATGTGCAGCCCGCCCTCTAATCTCCAAGACGATATCTCCGTATTTGCTCATAGTACCTTCCACAATGTCGTTTACCACCGATTTACAATCCGAAGCAACGAGGATTCTTGATTGAACCAGATCATCCGCCAGTGCTAATGCCTCGCGACAAGCCAGAGTCTCTACTACCTGTGGGTCGGTTATACCAGCGTAGATCACCGCTGATGATCCCAGATAATTTCCTGCCAAATCACGGCAGAAAGCTGCAGCTACACCTCTGTTCCCCGTCTTCGAAACTCATGCATCCACATTTATCTTGACCATACTGGATGGTGGAGGAATCCACTTAGGTTCCCTGAGGGTTTTGGTTAGATCACCTTGTCCTGCAATGGGTTTCTGAATTTGCTTGAGCTCGCTCAGAAATACATTTATAAAGACAAAAATCGATAGGGGACTCTGGAATATCTCCTCATGGATGGCTTTCCTCCTTGACGTCCAAATAGCCCATAGTGTAACCGTGATCCTCACAAACTGATCATGGGGTAATGTCTCTATCATATGAAACAGCCAACTCTTCGCATTGCCATCCTCACATGACATCAGATGCTCAACCATCACGCCCTCAGATAATGCCCAAACACTTCGAGACATGTTGCAGTCAAGTAAAGAATGCCGCCATGAATCCGAAGCACCACAAAGCGGGCAAGTGGAGGATCTAGACATATTTCTGTGATGAAGCAAATCCGCCGTGGGGAGGGACTGGCGGGCCAACCTCCACAAGAATACATGAATTTTTGACGGTACCTTTGTATTCCATAGGGAGCTCCAACTCTTCTGCTCATCCTCAACATTCGAAGATCCTGCGTTACCCTCATAGTAATCTTCTCGGCTGATCTTCTTATTGACAATCATATGGTAGGCTGATCTAACCGTAAAGGATCCCTTTACTTCATAATTCCACGCCCAAAAATCGAACTGTCGCCTAGTGCACAGGGGTATGCTTAAGATAGTTTCAGCATCAACAGGGAGAAAACATTGGCGAACTAGATCCTCCTTCCATGAAGCCGAAGACGGGTCGATCAACGCAGAAACCATAATAGGCGGATCAGCCAATAAGGACACAATTGGACGTAATTTGTCCTATCGAGGAAGACAGTTATCTGACCATATTCTTGTGCTATGCCCATCACCAATTCTCCTCACAATTCATTGCTTTAAAATTTCCCTACCATCCAAGATAGATCTCCATATTTGCGATGGGTGAGTGCCAAGTTCTGCATCGAGGAAAAGTCGTGTTCGGAAAGTATACAGACTTCAGAATCCTGGTACTCAGAGAATTTGGCTCATGCAATAACCTCCATGCCTGGCGAGCAAGAAGACAAAGGTTAAAAATCTCCAAATCCTTAAAACCAAGCCCTCCAAGATATTTTGGTCTGGTCATCACATCCCAAGAGACCCAGCTCGCCTTCCTTTTTCCATCCTTACTACCCCACCAAAATTGTCCGAATAGCGAGTTTAAGTGCTCACATAACCCTCTAGGTAAGCGAAAGCATGACATAGAGAAAACAGGAATTGCCTGTGCAACAGATTTGATAAGAACTTCCTTTCCTCCCGCAGACAGAATTTTCTCCAGCCAACCCTTCACCTTACCCCACACTCTATCTTTCAGAAATTTGAAGGTGCCGGATCTAGAAGTCCCAACATCCTTCGGTATACCCAGGTATCTTTCATTGAGAGCTTCCTTGTTTACATCCAATATACTCTTTATCATATTACGCAGGTTCTGAGGACACCCTTTTGTGAAATAAATAGATGACTTCTCCTTGTTTATCTTCTGACCAGATGCACGACAATATTTCTCCAACAGGCTAGACAACTCCTCCGCTCCCTCACTACTATACTTAAGAAACAGCAGGCAATCATCTGCAAACAACAAGTGGTTAACCGGTGGTGCCGATGTAGCCACTTTGATGCCATCGAGATGAGATGAATTATCATCAACTTTTAAAAGGCACGAAAGGCCCTCCGCTGCTAGTAAGAAAAGATAGGGTGAGATAGGATCACCTTGTCTTATACCTCTTGAAGGTTCAAAACCCTCCAATCTGGTCCCATTAAACATAACCGAGAAAGATACCGATCTGACCATACTCATCACAACCGAGACCCATTGATTTGCAAAACCCAACTTCATCATAATGGCCTCCAAATAATCTCACTCTACTCGATAATACGCCTTCATCATGTCCAGTTTTAGGGCACAAAAACTATTGTTCTTTGATCTACTCCTCTTCATAAAGTGTTAAAACTCATAAGCAGAAATAATATTGTCCGTAATTAACCTCCCTCCAACAAGTTGATCGCAAGGCGCTTGATCGGTCCTAGGCCTCATTTTGGGCCTTGGGGTGTAGACCATTGGCCTGGGCGTGATATTCCCCCCTCCCACACACACACATATTAATTGAAAACTACCTTGCCCGCAAAGGGGATTGATATTTCGAGATTTTTTGAAAAAATTGATATTTATAATTTGTATAGTTTTAAATTTTGAAAAAATAATAATTTGAACTGTTTTTAAAACTTAAATTTTTTATTTTGAATATTTTTGTAAAATTGTACCAGTTTAAAATTTGAATAGTTTTAAACCTTGAATAGTTTTCAAATTTGAACAGTTTCAAGACTTGAACAATTTTTTAGATTCGAATCGATTTTTTAAATCTGAATAATTCTAAAAAAAATCAAATTATAACAATTTAAAATGAATATTTTTTAACCGAACGAATTTTGAAAATCGACAAAAACCAGATAGAACACCGAAAAAATAGGAAAAACAAGGCAATAAACCCCCAACAAACTGGGCGAAAAAAATTCACGAACCATGGGCTGGCCCACAAGACGAAATAGGGTATGCGGCATGGTATCCCCGCCGACCTGGTCGGTGTATAGGATTCGCCGCCCTAAAGCTAGTGCTTCACGAAAACAATACTACATCGGGAACAAAAGAATTGCGAGATTTATTTATCCGAACAAAGGTATGGGTCTAGAAGAGAGGGGGTCCTATTTCCCGCTTTAAGCGCCCGCGAAGCTCGCTCCCGCCTTGAGACCTCCTGTCGTGAGCCGCGCCGAATACAGCTCAATACCATGTACGATTTCTCTTGTTTTTTTCTTCTTTCAGTTTAGATTTAAAAATGATCAAATTTGAAAAATGTTTCAATAGTAAACTGTTCAAAAATCGAAAAAGGTTCAAATCCAAAAATTTCAAACATAAAAAGTTCAGATTAAATTTTGTTTAAATAAAAATGTTCAATTTGAAAAATGTTTGAACTAAAAAAAATCATAATTTTGAAAAATGTTCAGAATAAAAAAATTCAAAACAAAAAAAGATTAAAAATATTCAAATTTTGAAATTGTTCATATCTAGAAAAAGTTCAATATTTGGAAACTCGACCAAAAAGCTCGAAACTATAAAAAGTCCAAAAAAATCAAGACTGAAAAAAATTGAACTTGAAATTTTTTCAAAAAAAAAAGGCCGGGAGGAACGCAAAACCAGTCAAAACCTCAAAAAACCGTAATTATCCATGAGACCAAAGAAGCAGAAAAAGAAAATCGCTCAATATGGGCCAGGCCCACCTAGCGATCGCTTCGGGCGGTGAATAGGGTTCGGCGTCTAGAAGCCTTTCTTCTTTGTTCTTGCGACATTCCGATGGCCAAAGCCCACCAAACTAGCCCATTGAATATCCTATTATTTTCCATTGATTCTCATGGCAGCGGGAGCTCACTGGCTTATTGAATTGTCTGACCACAAATCAAGCTTGTACGTACGAGGTAGTTACCTTGTTGGGTGCGTGACTCGTTCTATACATGGACAGCGACCTAAGTAACGATGTTCTTAACAAAGTTTCATCAAGATAAGCTGAAAACCAAATCTGATCCCGGGTGCATATGCACCTGGTATGTATAAAACATATTTCTAAAATATAAAAAAAATAGAAATAAAATTTAGCATGTAGAGGGATATGGTCTACATATGCACGTAAAGTTTCACATAAAACTAACAATTTTTATACCCTGTGTAAAAAAGACAAATAATGCCTTGAAAAATAGACTATTTTAGCACCAAAGATTTGTCTTTTTTGCACAAGGCACAAAACATATCGGTTTTTGCTGAAACAACTTTATAAGCATGTAACATGTCAATTTACACAAGAAATTTTTATTTGTATTTTTCTATCATTTTTTAATATGTTTAACATGCATTTTAAATAAAAGGTGCATATGCACCCGGGTGTAGAAACACCAGTGTACTTTTCCCCTTTTGGAGAGACCAAACTGGATATGCCATCTCAATCGAGGTCCGCTGCAAACAAACGTGACGAAGAGGATATGTTCTCCATCACGGGCAGCCCAGGTTATGCATTATCATAATCCTATGATGAATTAAGATTATTACCGCAATCAAACCCGAATCAGCGCTCAACCGGCACGACCGGTGATCATAGCAACCATTCGGTTCAGCAATGATTATAATTCAACATAAGAATAATCCAACACCATAACCAAAGCTGGGATATGCTAAACATGTTCCCAAGGATCAGTCAACATGCATACATATCCAGATTTGATACCACAACTCACAAGCACAACACGATACAACATAGTTCACAAGGACTTCAATTTTTAACATCAACTTACATGATACAAACCAGAAGTTCAATTCAAATAAACACAAGTGGAAGAAGTTCACAATGCCATAAGATGGCTTCAAAATAACAACCTTGCAAGCTCGCCCACCAACAACCCAAGGGACTAAGCTGCATAAAGGTAGAACCAAACTACTCGTCGAGGTCATACTCGGACTCGCTGCCAAGTGAAGTTTTATCCTCACGCAAAAAGATTACAACAGCGAAGGGTGAGTACTTAAGGTACTCAAGCAAGACTTACTTTCCTCCATTTTAGATTAGTTCCATAGCATGCATATTAATCAAGTTAAAGCAAAAGTACACAATTGCATATGGGGTCTCCTAAGACAAACAAATGTTCAGATCTGAACTCATTTGTTCAGCACCTAAACCATCATGGTTTCCACTCTAAAATACATCATATAATCAAGTAAAAGCACCTATGTCCATATCCCATCAGTTCTGGATTTTTTTTTTGAGAAACAAGAGAAACATAAGCAATTGACAATGACATTAATATTAGCAAAACATGACAGAAATCTGCAACATTGTCCAGAACGAAAATTCCTCAATAAAACCCATCTAATGCATGGTAAAGTCACTCATTCTAGGTTCATGATTATCGCATCACAACCCCGGAATTGGAGGATCATTGGATCCACCCACAAGTGACCAAAATTATAATGAATTCAGCAACATATACAAATGTTGTATAACATGGATAAGCAACAAATATCATAACATGACTGTGAGCAATAGAGTTGACACCTAGCAGTTAATTATATTACCAAAATAACAATGGTGTAAGTAAAGCATATGAGGGGCTCAACATTTCCAAAATGCATCCCGAGACCGACGCTTGACCATTAGTGATTTACATTTCCTGTATGAACAACCAAGCATGTCCATGACCATGGACAATGCTACTCGAATAGATTTAACTCTGAAGTGGTGTACAACTTCACCCTCACTGAAGCAATGCACCATTTGGTAGGATCCTCGGTTATAGAGGCAAGATAGATGGTGAACTCCTACAGGAATATTCCAACACGTCGCCCTAACATAGTAGCTGCCCCTAGGTTCACTCCAGGGCGCTTCTAGAAAGCGTTGACCTGGTCCATAGGTTGCGGTCGAAGCCCAAAGTACAGTTATGGTTCCTCGTTTGCGGGGTGTGCACCATCTAGCTAGGATGGGCACAAAAGAGACACCATGTCCTTTTTACATCCAAAACAGCAAATCCAACCAAGGAAAATACCAACTAAAATTTGCAGCTACTATGCTAAGACTCGGTGGTACGATGTGGCTTGGGATCAAAGGCACAAGAATTTGTCCTTGAAGTGACTTAAGTG
>NC_061509.1:258184140-258241959 GCF_022539505.1 Lolium rigidum
GTATTCTTTGTCTCCCCTTGTGTCGAATCAATAAATTGGGTAATACTTCCCTCGAAGACTGTTGCGATCCCCTATACTTGTGGGTCATCACCCTCTCTTACACCGCCTTTGACCCCGCCCACGCAAATCAGAACTGACCCAATGGCGAGCAACCACAAAGCTGGTGCAATCGGAGCAGCTGCAGCGGTGGCGTGGTGGCCAACGGGTTCCAGCCGACCCAAATGACCCAGAGGAATGGGTAGGGCACAACATCGCCCCGCGCCAGTTGGCGGATATCATGTCGGCAGCCATGAAGGAGTATGCCCTTGCGTGGTTGGCGTACGAGAGCGACAACTTCATGGAACTCACCGCTGCCATCGACACATGCGACGACGAGGGAGGAGACATAAGTGGGGGTGACGAGCATCAGTACTGCTCCTTCGGCTGGCGTGACTAGATCTAGGGTTATATTTAGGTTTTTAGTTAAATTTCATTTAAAAATGTGAACTTTTCCAAAGAATTTGAATGGAATTCACTTGGTTCTAGCTGATTCAAAAGTTCAGATTCACTTGGCGTTTATGGCAGCAACCTGCCTTAATAGCGCATGTCCGTAGCCCTTGCTGGAAGCCCGAAAGCCCTATTGGCTAGAGATGCTTTTAGGGTGAGTATAATGGGATGATGTCAGCCTTCTCTTAGAGATGTCACGTCATATTTTTTATTAGTTGGATGAGAGAGAATGAAGAGAGAGAAGATTGTGTTTCCTTAGCTAAAGAATCATCTCTTAGAAAATAAGAGAAGACTATTTTCTCCATTGTATCACATATGTCTTACCTTGGCAACCAATTTCCAACCAAAATTTAATTATGAATATTAATTGCTAGAGACGAGACTATAAGAGATAATGCATTGTGTCATTATATGTATATCTCTGGCGGGGTAAAGGAATGCATGCCTTCTTTACTATTTTACATGCCTTTAGTGGTTAGAAAAAAAATAGAGTCCTAATACGCGCTGATAATGCATGAAAATTTTGTTATGGCTCGACGAATCATGAGACCAGCCGCAGGAATCAACAAGGCAATGCAATGTAAGTACTCAGTCATGCTGTTTATCAAAAGGCTTTCTTTACAGCTCAGATTGCCTGCCTTGCTAGCACACTGTTAGCCTTGCTTAGCCTATAGCTGGGTGCCTGGGTACACATTACCTTGACTTAATTTCTCCCCTGAGACCTACACATTACCTTGAGTCCGTGAGTCCCTGTGACAAGCAAGTAAGCAGCTTAGTTTTTTTTTGTCTTCAAGGGTGACGGGGAAACCCCCACCGATTGTTAGTATTACCCAAAAATGGCCAAACAGTCGATCCATATGTAGAAGGGGGGCTTTCCCCTATAACCCCCCCAAAGTTGACGCCACTTCCCTCATATGCCCCCCTTGTGTCACTGACATGTGGGTCCGGACCCCACATGTCAGTGACACAAAGGGGGGCATATGAGGGAAGTGGCTTCAACTAGGGGGGTTATAGGGAATTTTCTCTGTAGAAGGTGAAGAAAAGGGGATATGGGGGAGAGAAATTACAGCTCTATTATGAAATGCGAGAAAGGATAAGGGACCGAAGCGCGTTGAGGGGTGCTCGGTTGGCGATCTTGAACCGCCACAACCATAGAGCAAGGTCGTCACACACTCTCATGCGTGGAGCTCGCCGTGGTGTTTGCCGTTGAAGACTACGTCGTCACGAGTTTTCTAGATGGACCAGAGGATCACGACGACACCGACATGCCAAGTGTTGGCAGAGACAAGAGGGGGAGCCTGCATGTCCTAGATGGAGAAGCGTCCCATCAGGATTGGGACATCCAGCCGTGGCCAAACCGCCGCCAAAAGCTGGCAGTCGAAGTACAGATGCCTGCCGGTCTCGACAAATGGACAAGCAGCACACACATCCAAAGGCGTGCAGTTCTTGTAGCCGAGGTTGGCACCCGTGCTCAATCGGTCGATGTCGGCGAGGTAGGCGAAAATCTTCATGGGCAGCTTACTTAAGCCATCAACTGATCAGTTACCATGCGCTGTCAGACACCAAATGTCAGTCATGCTGAAACATCGTCTGCACTAAGCATCCAACTGGCCATGTTTTCAGTCACAATTCGAAACGTTACTTGTGTTGTCAATTTGAAACTAGCCTCGTTTCTTAGAGTAGGCATGGGCTACCATTATCCCGAAGCTGACCTACCGAATAGCCACAAATGTGAACGGCGTCGTGCCATGGTTGGAAATTTGGACGGTTTCTGTCTGGTACGTACCTACTGGCCCAACGTGCCAATCACTGGCTGTCGAGAACGCCGCCTAATATGCGCCGAAACAAATGGAGACGATGCTGACTTTTGTGGCAGGCACACCGGCCTTCTGCCCTAGCTGAACCGGACAAGATGAGCACCACAAATTTGAACTTCTTGATTCTGTAGTTGAAACTACCGGCCGGGTGTGAGAAGGGCTGGCTAGGTCAGGCGAAGACAGCTCGCGCGCGTTGCTGGGCGTGTATGCCCTGTTCTGCACGAACCGTTGTTACTTGTTTGCATTACGCTCTTATTACCCTGTCTCGGGGAGTGCATAGTAGCTGGCTGTGACGTTCAGATGCTAGGAGAAACACAAGCCCAATCTCATTTCAAGTTGGAGCTATTTCAGTCTGCAAGTGGGATGCCTCATTCAGTCATGCAAACTGAAACTGATTGTTTCAATTATGTTATGGGTACTACTGTATAAGTTCTTGCAGACCCGTTTAAGTTTTCATTCGAACAAACGTGCCCGTGGATGCTCGGTTACAGCATGTACGACAGCATCACCGACTGATCGTAACTGACGGTCGCTGGACGGGTCGGTCGGTTGGTCGGCGACGAGTTGCGCCGGAAGATTGATTGGCTGTGTACCGTCGATTAGGAAATATTGAGTGGTTACCTGGCTATGCCATGCTTATCCTGCTACCAGACTGATGAATATGTCGAAGCTGAACACGTTTCTCTGTCGTCTCTGCACCGTCCGGCGGCTGCTCCAAGCGGAAGCAACGGCTCATACTGCCATACAGTGCTGTGTTCACGAGAAACCAGGTACGCGCCGCACGTCCTGCTTGATTACTGCGGGCTCTTTAACTTTGAACTGCTCTCAGTTCCCTTCTGTTCAATACTACTACACGCTACGGCTCTACATTTCACAATCGTGTGTTTCGACAGCGGATAGCCTTCAAAGACGAAGCTGGCCTAATTGTGCGCAAGTTTTGCAACCAAATTCAAGAACCGGCAGCAGCGCACAATCTCTTCTAATACGGCTACGCCCGGCATATTTGGGAAAATTCGAAAGCATGGCTTGGGCATATTTGGGAGCCGCATGCATCAATTGATGTAGAGGCTGAAGCGTTGTCTCCGTTTCGAGAAAAAAAATGTTTGGACTTATAGGCTTAGAACCGCAACAAGATGGTGCGGAAAATTTGGGCGCATCCAAAAGTCAAATTTTTTGCTTGGTTGCCCATTTAAACAAGATGGTGTGGAAAATTTGGACGCATCCAAAAGTCAAGTTTTTTTTTGGTTGATTGCCCATTTAAATTAGGCTATGGACGATAAACCATCTTTAAAAAAAGGGGGGGTTGGACAAATTGTGGCCTTTTGCCCTCTTTGCAAACAAACTCAAGAGACGGCGGCTCACCTATTCTCGCATTTTCTCTACACAAAAAAGTTTTGGGGATGACAAAAGAGTGGCTCGGGCTTCACAATATAATCACAGAAGCATTAACAAAGAATCTATCCATCAAGGAGTGGCGAAGCAAAATGTTTAGTAAGGGCACCCTAACCCGTAAGCATGGGCGTACCCACAGGGTGGGTCGGGTGGGCCGTGGCCCACCCTAAATTCTGGAAAAATTAGACTATTCCTAATTTTCAGCTCACTCGTGGCCCATTTGGCAGTTATTCTCTGTTCTTTTTGCCTTCTCGTGGCGAAGCGTAAAATGAAATTTGCTTCGATACTCTCTCCCTCGACTCTCTACACGGTGCCATGATATATTATAAAATTTCATGTTTCTAGTCAGTATATTACCGTTCTTTAAAAAAAAGCTAAATGGTTTAGCTACCGCTATAGCTTCCGGACGAGTCCGCCGCTAAATCAAATTAAGCGTTGTTTCTTTTTTCATTTGTCTAGCACTATGTTCATGTTTTGAACTATTTGCATTGTAGTCATGAACATTTGAAATATATGTATTGAACTTAAATTTTGTGAATAAATTGGACTTTTATATTTTTATTTGGCAAATTTTTATCACAATTGGGCTAATGCAAAAAAAATATTGAAAGTGTGCCCACCCTCTAACTTTTTTCTGCGTCCGCCACTGCCCGTAAGGCAATGGCCTCCCTCACCATGCTTGCTAGTTGAACGGTATAAAAAGAGAGGAACACAAGGGTTTTCCAAAATAAGTCCGCCCCGCCTATGGTCCTTTATGAGATCATTAAGAGCGAAGTTAGACTTTGAATAGCAACAAGCTAAGCAATTGAGTTCAGTAATGCCGATAGAGTAATCCTTTAAGTACTTTGTTTTCCGCTTTGATTTGTCAAATTATTTCTCCATAATTAATGGAATGAGATGAACCTTTTTTCTCCGCTGTTTTAAAAAAAGAGTAGGCTTTTGTATGGGTCTTGGCCTTGTGTCAAGGCTTTTTTTAGGTAAAGACACAATATATTAAGCCAGCAAGTCGCCTCATTAAAAACCTTCCGGTCTCCTTAGATACGTTAGTAAGAAAAATAGTGCGTCTGAAATTTCCTGCTCCGAATCAAAGTATGGTTACATCGTTTACGAGAGTTTAAAGTAAGAATCTTGGAGACTCATCGTCCCAATTAAAAGAATTTTTATCACTAAAGCAGATCCTAGCTATGTCACGAGCCACTTTATTTCCTCCCTCGAACAGTGTTGATAAATAATATTGCCAATTGTGGCAACGCAATCAGCAAATATAGGAGCCGATTCAGTCCACCAAGCCTCCGTACAAGCATAAATAATCCCTTCACTCATTGCCATTGCCTCTGCAATTGAGGCTGAAGCAACTGTTGAATATATAAGCAAATATCCATATAAAATAATTCGTACAAGCAATTGATAAGTCATGACTATGAAAACAACAAATAAACTAATCGTGCAGACTAGTACGATAGATGAACAGATCACAAACAAGACAAACCGATCGAATCTACCACAGAAACTAGAAGAAGAAACTCTAACAGAAACTGAAAGAAAAACGACAAGAACACATACTTCGCAACAGCGTCATTGTCGCCCATGTTGAGGTTGCCGAAGAAGTCGCTGAGGTCTAGGAAGAATTTGTCGGTGTGGAGGAACTCGTCGTCCGATGACGACGTCGTGATGCCAGTAGTCGCGCTGAAGCGCTCACCAAAAACCTGATTGCCCCTCACCCGTACAGGTTCACGAGAGGCAGGGTTCCGGAGGCCTACTGTCCCGGCAGTCGGTGCACACCGACGGACGGGATGAGGAAGACGAAGACGGTGACGCAATGAACTGGAAACAGGTAGTCGCGTATGAGTCTAGTTTAGGTTAGGATTTTCGTCCGCGCTTATATAGTGCGGTTCGGGAAGGTCGTGGGACGCAGCCCACGTACGAGTTCACGATCTAGAAAAACCGGAACAAAGGGCTGTGTTAATGTCTGTTAATGACTCGTAATTGATTACACGATTAATTTCCCAAACAGCAAAAAGATAAGCTCGACTCAGCGATATTCCCGCAACCCGCGGCGTGTCGTGTCGTGTCGTGACGAGGCGAGGCGGGCGGCAGAGGAGGAGGAGTGCGCGAGGGCTTTCTCTCTTCTCACTCACTTACTAGGACTAGAACATCCCACCTTATATACCACTCCAACTCTCTTCCAACTAGCAATGTGGGACTAAACTTTAGCCCCCACTAGTGATGCCACTGATTTTTGAAATGGGCCATGTGAGTTTCAGAATTTGATAATGGGCCATGGGCCAAAGGCCAAATGCCTAAAATTCCAGCAATCTCCTACAAACTCTCATTGGCACATCTCATCAATAAGTTTCCAGAACATTGTTTTATATACAGGTATGTCGTCGAGACTGTTAAGTTGAACTTCCACTTAGAGCTTCATATTACACTAGATTGCAACTTGGATAGTGGACTATGCCTTGAACTACAAGTTTTCTGCGCACTAGCTTCATACAAAGCCTAGACCGATACTAGGCTGCCGTGAGGCTTCCTCGCGGTTTGGAGCTTATATGTCATACTCCAGAGCCTTTCATGAGTTTACTAGAGAGCACCCAACTCTCATAGATTGCGACGTTTAACAATCAGACTCATATAGGTGTGTTCTTCAAAAGATGTTCTGCACGACAACATCTCTGATAAACTAAGACACTTAGAACATAATAAGATAATTATCAACCTGCCATGCAGATTAGGAGAGTATTGCATCTTACGGAGTGGTAAAATTGCTATAGGGATATATACTCTCCTCCCAGCTGACCAACAGCTTGTCTCCCAGCCTCTAATTCACGGGATCTCCGATCACATAGAGTGGGTTACCACCGTGGGCAGCTCATAGTGTGGGTCTCATACCCATCTCCCTCGATGCATTTTCTATCACATTTCGTGATAGTCCCTTTGTGAAGGGGTCTGCACAGGTTTCTAGACGTATGGATATAATCCAACGCTATAACTCCGGAGTTTCTCATTTTCCCGACAATTTTCAGTCTCCTCTTCATATGCCTTGATGACTTCATATTATCCTTAGAACTCGTTTACTTTGACGATCACAGCTTGATTATCACAGCTCATAGGAATAGCGGGTATTGGTTTCTCAACCACAGTAAGTCCATCGAGAGCTCACGAAGCCACTCGCTTCAACGGTGGTTGTGTCTAATGTTGTGAGTTCTGCTTCCATAGTTGACCTCGTAATGATGGTCTGCTTGCAAGACTTCCAGGAAACAGCGCCACCTCCAAGTGTAAACAAATAACCACTTGTGCCCTTAGTGGTCTCATCAGCATCAGATATCCAATTTGCATAACTATAACCCTCAAGTACCCTTGGATACCCAGTATAGTGAATGCCATAACTCGCATTGCCTTTCAAATAGGGCAAAACTCTCTCAAGAGCATGCCAATGAACATCTCCAGGTCTAGACACAAAACGGCTGAGTTTACTTACAGAAAAGGAGATGTCAGGCCTCGTGGCGCTGGGTAAATACATAAGCGAGCCAATGATCTGCGAATATCGCAATTGATCTCTAGCAATTCTTTTATTCTTATGAATTATCACACTAGGATCATAAGGCGTTGGATAAGATTTGCAGTCGCTATACCCGAAGCGACTCAGGATCTTTTCCACATAGTGGGACTGAAGCAATGTAATCCCACCATCGTCATCCTTCAGCAGCTTGATGTTTAAGATCACATCAGCTAATCCCAAGTCCTTCATCTCAAAACAACGAGATAGGAACTCCTTGACCTCCTTAATCACAGTAAGGTTGGTCCCAAATATCAATATGTCATCAACATAGAGACAAAGAATAACTCCCTCGCCCCCACCATGGCGATAGTATACACACTTGTTAGCTTCGTTTACAACAAAGCCTTCAGTGGTTAAAGTTCTTTCAAACTTCTCATGCCACTGCTTAGGCGCTTGCTTAAGCCCATACAAAGACTTCAACAACTTACACACCTTTCCTTCTTGATCATCTACTACAAATCCATCAGGCTGCTTCATATAAATTTCCTCATCGAGCTCTCCACTTAGGAAAGCTGACTTAACATCCATTTGATGAACGAGAAGACCATTGGAGGCAGCCAAGGAAAGTAGTACTCGAATAGCGGTCAGTCGAGCTACAGGTGAGTATGTATCAAAGAAGTCTTCGCCTTCTTTCTAAGTATAACCCTTGGCCACAAGTCGTGCCTTGTACTTTTCAATAGTACCATCGGGCCTAAGCTTTTTCTTGAACACCCACTTGTATCCTACAGGTTTGCACCCATAAGGACGATCAGTAACCTCCCAAGTTCCATTAGTTAAGATGGAATCCATCTCGCTATGGACAACTTCCTTCCAGTAGTCAGCATCCTGAGATGCATAGGCTTCTGAAATAGAAGTGGGAGTATCATCCACGAGGTACACAATGAAATCATGACCAAAGGACTTTGCAGTCCTCTGCTCTTGCTCCTTTTGGGATCTTCATTGTCGTCCTCCACAGGATTATCATAGTGTTCTATCGCAATGGTAGGTTCAGGAATTATAACTAACTCCTGACTTGATGAACTAGGCATCTCCTAATTTGACGAGCTAGACTTGTCTTTCATGGGAAAGATGTCCTCAAAGAAAGTCGCATCATTCGACTCCATAATTGTACCAACATGCATGTCGGATACCTCAGATTTTACTATCAAAAATCTGTAGCCAATGCTATGAAATGCATGCATATCCCAGAAGAACACAATCCACGGTTTTTGGTCCAAGCTTGCGCTTCTTGGGTATCGGCACATTTACCTTCGCCATACAGCCTCAAGTTCGTAGGTAAGAGAGTTTCAACCTTTTCCTTTCTCATTCCTCAAAAGGGGTAATGGTTTTGTTCTTTGTGGGGACACGGTTTAGGACATGACATGCAGTCAATATCGCCTCCCCCCACCATGTCTTGGATAGACCCGATGTATCTAACATAGCGTTAAACAAATCATTTAGAGTACGTTTCTTTCTTTCGGCCATCCCATTTGACTGAGGTGAGTAGGGAGGCGTCCTCTCATGGATAATACCATGTTCCGCACAAAAAGAATCAAACTCGTTGGAAAAATACTCTCCGCCATGATCAGACCTTAGCCGCTTGATCTTTCGATCAAGTTGGTTTTCTGCTTCAGCTTTAAAGATTTTGAAGTGATTAAGAGCTTCATCTTTAGATTGGAGGTACACATAACAATATCGAGTAGAGTCATCAATTAAAGTCATGAAGTATCTTTTCCCTCCTTTTGTCAATTCACCATTCATTTCACAAAGATCTGAATGTATAAGCTCCAGCGGTGCCAAGTCTCTGGCATCTGCAGTCTTGTGAGACCTACGTGGTTGCTTAGCTTGCACACATACTTGACACTTGGATTTCTTGACAATAGCAAATTTCGGAATTATATTCATATTCGCTAGCCACGTCATGCACCCACAATTGATATGACAAAGTCGTGAATGCCAAATATTAGACTCACTATCATTGCAAACATGATGAATAATTTGAGTACATAATTCTAACAAAGATAAGCGGAACAAACCTCCGCACACATAACCCTTTCCAACAAATTGTCCACACTTGGAAATTACAACTTTATTGGACTCAAAAACCAACTTAAAACCATCTCGACATAAAAGTGATCCGCTAACGAGATTCTTATTAATGGAGGGAACGTGCTGTACATTCTTCAGCTGGATGGTCTTTCCCGAAGTAAACTTTAAATCCACTGTACCAACACCATGAACAGAAACACGTGAGCCGTGTCCCATTAGCACGGAGGAAGTCCTTGCGACCTGATAAGAGAAAACATAGAAACATCATAACATACATGTGTATTGGTTCCGGTGTCTATCCACCAATCAAGATAATTACATACTGAAAGAACAGTAGGAGAAATACCGTACCCAACGTCCTTCATCTCAGTATCAACGCCAATAACAACATTTGAGGACTTGCCGCTGTTCCCACGCCGATCATGGCATTCTGGGCAATCAGGAGCCCAATGTCCAGGAGCGCCACAAACATGGCAGTTCCCTTTCTTCTTATAAGGAGTCTTCCTCTTGAAGTTGGTTGAGTTGGAGGTTTTGTTCTTCTCGTCAAACTTACCTTTTCCATTGTTCTTATTCTTAGACTTGTGAGATTGGAAGTTTTTCTTCTGTACCACATTGGCACTAGAACCTCCCTCAAAACTACGAGCGCGTGTGTCCTTTGCTCTCGCCTTCTCTTCCACATGAAGCGAGCTAATGAGATCCGAAACGGAAAACTCTTGTCTCTTATGTTTCAGAGAAGTAGCAAAGTTCCTCCACGAAGGAGGAAGCTTGGCAATAATGCCACCGGCCACAAATTTTTCCGGTAAGGTGATGACCCACAAGTATAGGGGATCGCAACAGTCTTCGAGGGAAGTATTACCCAATTTATTGATTCGACACAAGGGGAGACAAAGAATACTTGTAAGCCTTAACAGCGGAGTTATCAATTCAGCTGCACCTGGAAACAGACTTGCTCGCAAGAGTTTATCAAGTAGTAACAATTTTATAGCAAGTAGGAATAGTAAAATAACAAGCAGCAGTGAAATAAAGACAAGCAGTAGTGATTATAGTAAACAAGCAGGATTAAAATACCGTAGGCACAGTGGACGGATTAACGGGCGTTGCATGGATGAGAGAAACTCATATAACAATCAAAGCAGGGGCATTTGCGAGATAATAATAAAACGGTATCCAAGTACTAATCAATCAATAGGCATGTGTTCCATATTTAGTCGTACGTGCTCGCAATGAGAAACTTGCACAACATCTTTTGTCCTACCAGCACGGTGGCAGCCGGGCCTCTAGGGAAACTACTCGGATATTAAGGTACTCCTTTTAATAGAGTACCGGAGCAAAGCATTAACACTCCGTGAACACATGTGATCCTCACATCACTACAATCCCCTCCGGTTGTCCCGATTTCGTCACTTCGGGGCCATTGGTTCCGGACAGCGACATGTGTATACAACTTGCGGGTAAGATCATAAACAACGAATATCTTCATGAATCAATAACATGTTCAGATCTGAGATCATGGCACTCGGGCCCTAGTGACAAGCATTAAGCATAACAAGTTGCAACAATATCATAAAAGTGACATCTACGGATACTAGGCACTATGCCCTAACAATCTTATGACTATTACATGACCAATCTCATCCAATCCCTACCATCCCCTTCAGCCTACAGCGGGGGAATTACTCACACATGGATGGGGGAAACATGGCTGGTCGATGGAGAGGCGTTGGCGGTGATGGCGGTGAAGATCTCCTCCAATTCCCCGTCCCGGCGGAGTGCCAGAACGGAGACTTCTGGCTCCCGAGACGGAGTTTCGCGATGTGGCGGCTCTCTGGAGGGTTTCTGGCGACTTCGACTTCTCCTCGTGCGTTTTTAGGTCGAGGCCGATAAGTAGTCCGAAGGAGGGCGTCGGAGGCCGACCGAGGGGCCACACCATAGGGCCGCGCGGGCCCCCTAGGCCGCGCCGCCTTATGGTGTGGGGCCCTCGGGCCTCCACCTTACTTGTCCTTCTCGGCTCCGTCGCATTCCGGGAAAATAGGGCCTTCTGCATAAATTCCGAGGATTTTCCCGAAAGTTGGATTTCTGCACAAAAACGAGACATCAGAGCAATTCTGCTGAAAACAGCGTTAGTCCGTGTTAGTTGTATCCAAAATACACAAATTAGAGGCAAAACAATAGCAAAAGTGTTTGGGAAAGTAGATACGTTTTGGACGTATCATAAGGTACACTTAAACTGCTCGAGTTCTTTGGCAAGGGAATGAATCTCATGAGCCTGCTCAACCACGGAGCGCTCATCAGTCATCTTGTAGTCATAGTATTGTTCCATGACATACAATTCAGTGCCAGCGTTCGATACCTCAAATTTGGCCTCGAGCGCATCCCACGCATCTTTACCATGGTCGAAAGCTATGTACGGGTCAACAATGTTGTTCCCAAGAATGCTGAACAAGGCCGCCCTAAACATGGCGTCGACCTTTTCAAACTTTTCCTGCTCCTCTGCAGAAAGAGACCCCTCAGGTCTAGAATCTGTGGCGCTAAAACAGCCTAGGTTTGTAAACCATAGAAATGCCTTTGTGAGCCACCTCTTGTAATGCATACCATCAAAGAGGGGAGGTCGAGTAGCGGCAGCAACGCTGCTTGAATTGATTTGCCTATAATCAGGTTTTTGGATTGTTGAATATATAAGCAAATATCCATATGAAATAATCCGTACAAGTAATTGATAAGTCATGACTATGAAAACAACAAATAACTAATCGTGTAGACTACTACGATAGATGAACAGATCACATCTAAACAAGACAAACCAATCGCATCTACCACAGAAACTAGAAGAAGAAACTCTACGCCGAAGCGCTCCCCACAAACCTGATTGCCCCTCACCCGTATAGGTTCACGAGAGGCAGGGTTCCGGAGGCCTACTGTCCCGGCAGTCGGTGCACGCCGACGGACGGGATGAGGAAGACGAAGACGGCGGCGCAATGAACTGGAAACTAGTAGTTGCGTATGTGTCTAGTTTAGGCTAGGGTTTTCGTCCGCGCTTATACAGTGCGGTTCGGGAAGGTCGTGGGGCTCGGCGACATTCCCGCAACCCGCGGCGCGCCGTGACGAGGTGAGGCGAGGCGGGCGGCGGAGGATGAGGAGGAGTGCGCGATGGCTCTCTCTCTTCTCACTCACTTACTAGGACTAGAACAGCCCACCTTATATACCACTCCAACTCTCTTCCAACTAGCAATGTGGGACTAAACTTTAGCCCCAACTTGTGCTGCCAGTGATTTTTAAAATGGACCATGTGAGTTTCAGAATTTGATAATGGGCCATGGACCAAAGGCCAAATGCCCAAAATTCCAGCAACAACATGTGGGAGAAATTTGCCACAAGCCGCCACAAACCGACCTTGATAATCACAGATGACAGCACATGTACCATCAGAGAGCGAATCAACATGAAATGAAGCATTAACATTCAATTTTACTTGTCAGGGTTCAGCCGTTTTCAATTTACTGCCCCCGCGTTTGCACTTGGTGTGGCCACCAAAGCTGAATTAGCCACAATAGAAAGGATGAACATTTTGCATTGAAATAAGGGGGGACAGTTTCATTGTTCGTGTGCCTCCGCCTTATCCACCATAAGTACCATGTTGTCACTGCTATCAACTCCAATTCAAGGGTCGGGTGCGCCCAATATTATCAAAGCCTTGTACTATGCTATCATCAGAACGAAGAAGCAATTCAAGCATTGAAGATCCCGACCTATCCGTCTGGGTAGCATGAGTAATTTGCTCTTCGAGTCCAAGTGTTGGCCACATATCTATCGCGGTCGGACACTGGAAAGGAGGTGCTTAATATTTGCAGTCCTAAAGAGCAGATCGGGCATTCACCACATTCCAATGTGTCGATTAACCAGAATGCACTTTAAGGGAAGAATTCCGGGTAAAGCTCGCCATAGAAAAATCTTCGCTTTACTTGCATTTTTAGATGCCATATGGACTTCCATTCGTAATTGATTTGTGCCAAGGCTTGGTTTGTAAGACATCTAAAATTTCTTCTTATAATTAGTAGAAAATCTCGTTTGCTCCGGTACCCCTCAACCCTCCAAAATGAAACACGTCAAATGCTTAGGTCCCTGCTCAATAAAAAATGGTAAATCCTTCGTTTGAAAAAAAACGAGGTAGGTAGCAGAATTCAAACCAACTTAACTTATTCTCTCCATTTCACCAAGCAGCAAACGAATAACGAATTCATGCAGTATACAAATAGAGTGGATACATGTAAACGATCCATGTGAACAAATCAATGTAGCAATATATATGCAGGCCTCCCAGAATAATCGTCGACGCGACGACATTCTGGAACGCCCTCACACACCGGAACGTGCACGCACAACAATATATCCGCGCGCACGTCGATCGGGTACACAGAAGTGTCTAGTAGGGCTTCATGCCGGCGTAGTTACCGGGCGGGTTATACACGCAGACCGCGAACGTGCCGCGGCCGCCGGCGCAGGTGGCCATGGCGCAGCCGACCTTGGTGGTGCCCCGCCACACGATCTGCGTGTAGTGCCCGCACGCCCCCCGAGGGCCGCGGCATGAGTTGGACTGGACGCTGTACATGGCGCGCTCCTTCACCACCCACGCCGCAACCACCGCCTCCGGCGTCCACCCGCCGCCGCCGCCCACGCCGCTGCCGCGGAACAGGTTCTCCCCGAACGGGCCGTGCGAGTGCACGAGGGCGCAGCCGGCGCGCGCACGCTCCAGAGCGTACCTGCGCGCATGCCGCTCCAGCCCGGCGTCCCACGCTAGCGGCCGCACGCCGACGGCTCGGCGCGCCGCGTTGTGCGACGCGAGGAAGCGGGACGCCTGGCTGCCCCGCCTATAGCCCCAGGCGTCGGCTCCGTCGATGGCGAGGAGAACAGCGACGACGACGAAAAGGATCACCGCCCCGGCGGGGACGCGGCGGCGAGGAGGCATTTCGATCGACGGCGAACTTTCTGTATAGTGCGGCAGAGGCAGGTGTTTGTAGTTGACCTAAGTGCCGGTGCTGCCCCTGCCGTGATGTTTGTTTTGCCGCGTATGTCGTATTTATACCAACCTGGCGTAGTGGCGTGGTGGAATTTTATGCTGGGCAGGGTGTGGGAACGAAGGAGTGGCGTCCATGTTGCTTCACAACTCGAGATGGCATGGAATCGAACAAGATAAAAGTCCACGCTTCATAGCTGTATGTGCTATAAGTCTCAATTTTCGCCTATGTTTGTTGCGTGATTTGGGGCGCAAAATACTCTACGACATTCCGTAAAGATGGGATTGATCAATCGAAGAGACTGAATGAAATCAGAGGGATAGCAGAAATATTGCTGTCTCCAACAGCAGGAAGATTGACCAGGTGCCTAAGGAAGAAGATCGTGGAGGCAGGTTTATTCGGGAGCTCAGCAGGAAGGGTTTCAACATGGGCTTCATCTGGCCTAGCCCATTAACATGTACAGCCTTTTCATCAATCTTGAAATTCATACTCCCTTATGCACAAGCTTTCCAAGAATTTCGTTTCACCAAGAATTAGTACAAACATATGAAAATTATTTGAGAATCAATTTATTTCAATGGAAAGTATTGTGTACAAAAGAACCGATATATTACCGGCAAGCGCTTCATAAAGGGAAACATATGGAGTATTTATTTATTCAGTAAATTGCACATACACATAACCCTTGGGGTCGGAGTACTCTATGTAAACCTTCTAACAAAACACCAATTACTGAACCAGGTCATAACACATACACCAAATATACACAGGTTAGGCCATTAATGTTGAATATAGCACGGGCCCATATATGAGTTCTTTTGGTCAAAATATGCCAAATAATTACGAGTCTTAGAAACACTTAAAACAATTCATGAGAATGAAACATGATGTGGTAAGTAATAAACTGAATTTTTTAGACCAATGTGAGCAATGAATCTTATGTATTGTTTTTCTAAATATATTAGTATTTATTTTGGTAAATCAAATTCTTAAAATAAAAAGCTTTATGAGGAAGGGCCAAGAGAGTAAACTAGGAAAATTTAATCACATTCTAAGCAAACCAATCATAAGAAAGAAATAGGCGAATAGAGTATGTGTTACAACTACCCTCAATAGTAGCTACAGTAGTTGCTACTTTTGTTACAATGCCTTAAAAGCTTTGAATATGTGTCCATCTAATTTCGTAATCACATATTTACCCAAAAAATAAGAATAAAATAAAAATGAGAAGAGAGTGAAATATAAAAAGGGAAATAAAAATTTGTAAAAAATTAATTTGAAACAAATGAAAATTCTGAAGATAAATAAGGAAAATAATTAGGAAATTAGATTAAAAAAAGAGGGCAACGAAAAGGAAACGTGCCCTTTTGTTAGGCAGACACACTGCATGACAATACGTGGGCGTCACACAATGAGCATCAAATAGGGATTCATGGTTTATTCTACTCTAGGTTTTAGTTTTTCTCCTTTTCATGGCTAACATGGGTTACTAGAAATCGAGCATACAATTGATGCAATGGCAAAATAGGTATGTATATGGGTAAGAAAAGGAATAGCTCCATGGATAGGCAAGCCGAATTCAGATCGTCTAACCCCCATCTAACCGTTCATACAAACTAGCAGTTATCTTAAATCTTTTAAAATCTAAGTTATCAGAATAATACTGGATCTAGTTACTCTTACATGTGTTTATGTAAAATTTAGTTACTATCTTCCATAACCAAGAGTATGAAGCTATAATATATAATACCAGTTAGTTATATATATATAATATCTTGTATGCATTATGAATAATTTTCTTGAACACACTCATTTATATATATATGTAGAAAAATAAGGTACTTAAAAATATTTTGATATCTATGTGTTGAGTTGAAGCTTTTTCACATAGTTTACGATAAAGTAGTATATGAACTATCCTATGGTAGTATATGAGACGTGGGAGTAACTACACCCAATAGTATGATGTATATTCTATATATATTAGGAAACAACACAAATTTCTTCATATACTCCCTCCATGCATAATATCGTGTGCATAATGATTTCAAATTTATGCAGTCATCAATCTCTGGTATGGAGTATAATAGTGCCCAATGCTGGTGTGGTGCATGGATGTACGAGCGAGAAATAGTACCCAAAGGACATAGCTATAAATAGTTTTATTGAGGGACTAGATGTTTAGTTAGAATATCTAATGTGTCATTTGCACATAGTGGTCGCAACCGTTATACTATGTGGTCGTAACCACTAGGTTGGACTCACCTCTTGAACAACACATATCTTTCTAATCATTTGCGATATGATCTTGGCATTGTTACGCTTCATCACGGTCTCATCGTTAGTGAAATCGAAGACAAATTATATTTGGTTACATGATGGTTTTAGTCGAATTAGAAGATGGAATAGAAGGTATAGGTATATTAGTTTATCATGGGTTTGGATAGCGAGAGGTATCAAAGATGCGCACAACATTATGTGGGTGGCAAGTGTTTTTAAAACCATATCAATGTTCTTTATATATACGTTAAAAATACATTAGACTAAGTAAAGAAAACAATTCAATCATACCCATCATAACCTGGACTACTAGCTTATTTATGTATGGCATACAAGCCTCCAAACTTTTGTTAGTTATGTTGAGTTGTGTATGCTCGATCTCTCGATCAAATTGTTTCGAATGCATGCAGATTATTCTATTTATGAAGTACCTTGATCTCTTGTTTAACATGTTATACATCATCCCAATGTTCATTCTTAACTCGTTCTTCTTATAAGTTTTGACTATCACTTATTTGAGTTGGGATATGTAGATAGTTTGTCTTAAACAATTAAAATTAAATACTTATGAAGTAATAATTTTGGATATTTTTTTTAAACATTGATGGAGCCACATGTTTGTGCATTGACTTGTTACGTATAACTTGATAGTATAAATGATTTGGCTAAGAATACCGAAGCAAGAGAGTCAAAATAAATTGGTATCCAAATTATCCTCAACAATGTATTATTATTTAATCACTAACTAGGTATTTTATATTACAAAGCTAAAATTTTAGTGCTATGTTAACAATGATAAAAATTGCATCGTTACGCCCATGAGTGATAAACTTTCCATAACGAGTGGGATAAATGATCTTAATATTTTAACTTTGTTCTCTTACTTAGCATTAATGATCAACATTATAAGTGTGAACATCATCCATCCTACCTAGTTTATCTGTATTGATGGACAATATCCCAATTTGTAATGTTGGATAGCCGTTGAAAAATTTCCATGTCATGACGTTATATTATTTTAAACATCCAAATTATAATTTATCCCGCAAATTCTTCTATCGTGTTCTACAGAAAGTAACACCAATAAAAGTTAATTTAATCTACATGGAGTATATGCAAGCATGAAACAACATCCGTAGCATGTTTGTTGTCTTTAGCTTAGGCTACATAAAAATAAAATACATCGTACTTCTATCATAATGGTGCATGATACTATCATATATGTTTACACAAATTTCATATACTATCATGTAACTGTACATATACTCCCCGAATAGAAGAATATGAAAATAACTAGGCCCGTGGGCTTGGCACAGGTTTGAAGAACGAGACTATGTTAGCAGTGGGGGAACTAATCCTTTCCGTGTAACTAGAAGCAAATGCATGCAAGCATTACATTACATTATATTAATAAGTTTTTTTAATTTCAGTTTTTTATTTATACTACCATGTACCCAATTGGGGACATGTTTTCACTATTGGTTTGATCATGACGAGATATTAGAAGTTAGCTCGCATGTTGGTAGTTTTATATCAATATTTGTCATATTATAACATTATTTTACTAACTTATCCACAAGCACTAGCCACTAATTTGTAGCTATATTACTGAACAACATTGTCCTTCGCCTAAGACTTGAATGGTTGTTTTAGGTATAATATCGTATCTTACTTGTTGATAAAATTTGAATACTAACTTTGTCTCTATGCATGTCAACATATATAAATCTTACCTGGTAACATTGCAATATTACCATGTTGCTATTTTCAGTTACTATGGTAATGATTATACCATAAGCGTGGCAACTGATGGCGATAAAAATGTTTCATCTACGCAAAACAACATGAAATCTTGTTCTGAAGCACTCACAAGACGAACTCAACTATGAAGACATATCACTAACCTGATTAATAAATTTTGATGAATAATTCAGATTTTTGGATTTCAAAAATTAATGAGGAGCAAATTTTCTCTACGACTGAACCTATCTAAAGGTATAATAGAGGCAACCTTATGGGGGCACTCTGGTAAATTAGATTTAACGGGCCGTTTGATCTTGCCTCAACTAAATCTTGTCCGTTAATACATTTTTACCACGATGATATAAAATGCGAGTCCACCGTGAAAACCTAGCTACCTCCCAACACTCCCAATCCCCGCCGCCTCTCCACTCCCCAATCCCTACCCAGCCGCTTCATCTTCTCCCCCTGCCTTCTCTCTCTCTTTCTTGGCGGCTACCCGGCGGAAGCAGCAGGCCGCCGCTGTACCGCGCGAGGTGGCTACGCCGCCACCATCCTCCACTCCTGCAGCTCCCTCATCCTCCACCCCTGCAAATCCCAGATGCCAACCTTTGTCCGTGGATCAAGGCCTCGCTGCCGCGTCGGCGAGGACGAACGTCTTCATAGCCTTTGATGGGAGGAATTGGAAGACGTCGCTCGCGCCATGGCCATCTCCGGGAAGACGGGCAGGTGGCCGATGCGTAGCCTGCGTTCCGTCTCTCCCTCATGCACTTAGGTACTCCCTATTTCCGCCACCTTCCTCATCCCCACCTCTTCTCCTCCCATGTGCACTACCTCATCTTTGCCCGTGCAGGAAGGAGACACAGTTGTGGGGCTCATCCAATGAGCGTTGCTTGGATCTGATTCGCTGGGAGGATGGCCAGCAGCACAACTACCAGGCTTCCTCCTTCCCATCTTCCCTAGCCACCGGAGGATGCCATGGATCAGTAAAGAGCACTTTGGTGCAGGTGAGCTTCGTTTACATTTGTTCTCTTCTCTCTATTTCTTATTTCTAGACATTTGCTTGCATATCGGCCAACATGTTTTGTTTATTGAAAATTCCAGTGACTGTTTTGGGCTATGAGATGTGATAACTCCAAGTCTTTGCACTTTTGTTTTATTGTAGTGTTATGAGAAGAGCAGACCAGTGAGGATGCAGATATATGGTGCGAGTTTTAACATACATCTCAATTTTGTAAGTGAAAGCTTTGATATGACCAAGACTGGACTTGTCCAATATGAACCTTGGATTGTTGTTGCTCAAGATCAACTTGGCTTTCATATGTCAGGTTTGCATCTTCTCTGTCTTTTGATGCATTACAGGCTGTTAAAAATATTCTGTATTTATTGTGTGTATGGATGCTGCTGTGAGTTGTACCTTAATTTCTATATGATATTGTTGCTAAATTTTGCAGAGAAGAGTGAACTCTATCCTAAAGTTGCATTATATATTTACAATAGAGATTCATCTTTAAGGTTTATCTTTCCAATATTGTGCATAGTTTCCTTTGTATTAAAATCCTGAGAGGAACAGAGCTTGCATTTTGTCTTTCTACTCGGTGTCTTCCAATTCTTGGTAGACTATTCTGACTGAACATTAATAGTACCGCATTTGTTCGTCGAATTTTCTGGTTAATAATTTTGGTGCTCTGAGCCGAGAAGAGATTATGCAGCCTGAAGGCATTATTGTCATGTACTCCTTTTTTCTCTCCGTAGTTCCAACTCTTCCATCGAGTGGATCACATGTATACATTCTCCTATTTCTGTATAGTTTTGCTCTGGTTTCTTTTTCGTTGCTTAAAATTAAATTCTGAACCAACTTATAGCTCAAGTTCATACTATCTTTCTGAATTCATTTATAAGGTTTACATTGTGTTCTGTATTTACAGATTTTCTGAATAAACGAGCAAGGTAACCAAGCCGAGAGAGATATGTTGATTTTGACTTGCGGGAGTGTGTCTCAGATGGCCTATGATGCCCGCATTATAGGGATTTTCGGATTTCCGCTTCATATGTTATTCAAAAGTCGAACTGAGTGAAGTGTACCATTGCACTTGTGTGTATGTGTTTACCAATGCTGAAGTGGGTAAATGAATTTTAATTGGCATACAAATTTCAGTTAAATGTCCTCATGTTATGCTCAGTAATTTACAGGGACAAAATAGAAGATTTATTGAAGAGATAATCAAAGTGATTGAGCTGAGGAGATTCCCGCTGATTTGGACTTGCAGGAGTGTGCCTCAGATGGGTTGACTATGCAACGTTATATGGATACCGAGACCTCTCCTCTGCTAGATGTGATAAATTGGGAACATCTATGTTCCAATGAATATGGTGGTTCAGTTTTTAGCCTTATTGATCTTTCACTAGCCTTGGGTAGAAGAATTTGGTTTCTAGCGGTCTAGCCTCATCTGAATTTAAGAATATGTATCAATTCAAAAGTATATAATCTATCATACTGCTTGCTGAAACATGTTATTGTCAGTATTTACAAATAGCTTTACTAATATAATGGATCTTATTTTTCTTTTCTACAATGGAAAGCATAACTTCGGCATGTTTCGCTTCTTTTCTCAAGTTTCCATTACTTAGATGTTTCTCTTCAGGAGAGTCTTGTGCCTTGTTAGGGTGGCAAGTTGTGGTTTCGAGGCAGTAGAGTACCCAACAAGGCCTACTATGTGTACTACCATGAGAGCTCTCCTAAGCCTAATGGTGCAACAATTGAGATTTCATCCCATTTTTTCTTGGTTTTGTCTCTGTCTGGATTTTACCACAATTATTTCCTCTTGTTTAGTTCTTCCGTTAGATTTCTTTTGTTTTACTATGTTTCCATTCACTGATTTATTTTCCTTTTCGTCCTTTTCTCCGTGCTTTTGCAATTTCTACTTTATCACACGTTCCAAAATTTGCTTCTTTATCCTTATGCTTGACATGGTTTGCTCTGTTCCATTTTTTTTTGCAGGTTGTCGTCTTGCTGGAGAATGTTGCCCGAGAGCTTACCGGGTGGCATCTCTAAGTTTTGCTGGATTTAGGATCCTGCCTTATTGTCGGTATCTTGTGCCTTGTCCGGGTGGCAAGGAGTACCCAACAAGGCCAACTATGTCTACTACCATGCATCAGTGAGAGCTCTCCTAGGCCTAATGGTGCAACAATTGAGATTTCATCCCATTTTTTTTTGGTTTTGTCTCTGTCTAGGTTTTACAAAAATTATTTCCTCTTGTTTAGTTCTTCCGTTAGATTTCTTTTGTTTTTACTGTGCTTCCATTCACTGATTTATTTTCCTCTTCGTCCTTTTCTCCGTTCTTTTGCAATTTCTACTTTATCACACGTTCCAAAATTTGCTTCTTTTGCCTTATGCTTGACATGGTTTGCTCTGTTCCATTTTTTTGCAGGTTGTCGTCTTGCTGGAGAATGTTGCCCGAGAGCTTAGCGGCTGACATCTCTAAGTTTTGCTGGATTTTGGATCCTGCCTTATTGTCGGTATGTACTATGTTGTAGGCCTTGATGTAGGTTTATAGTAAATTCGGAGCCACGCCTCACTCTTATTCTCATGTGAAATATATCTTATGTTGGTATTATTTCCAATCTTTCTGTTATAACTTGTCCACTTCCTATCCCTTCCATACATATATCATAGTCCTCTGTTGTGTTTGATTTTTTTCAAAACCAATCTGTACTTGTTTTGTGTATGGCCATGAAAATGCAGCTATTTAGATACTGACCCAAGTGGAGGTTTATTCAAAATAGTGTGCATGCATACATCATACATGGATTGTATTCTTTTTTTGCTGGGGCACTTGCTCTTCTGCACATATGTTGGTGGTTAATTCAAGCTATCGATTAGCTCACATATAGTCTTTGTTCTCTACTTAACTAACTAATCAATTTGTTACAAAAAAAACTGATTCATTCATACATTATTATTTACTCTCACTCTATTTCCTATGTTGAAAGCTATTGAAACATATCCCGTCATTATATATTGATTTGTTGTGAGCCACTCCCTTTCCAATGTCTGGTTTTTACTCTTAATGCTTGACAAATCTATATATGCTAAGTTCCTCTCTTACATATCAAGTAAATTTGGTCCAGAGATTTAACTATTGTTTCGGGGACAAATTTCTTGGGAATGCAGCGGCGATGCCTTATATCCATGTCCCTAATGGAATGTACGCCTTTTCCTTCATGCTACAATCCTCAAAGAATACATGAAGATGGTTAGTGACCTGGTCTTGAATATATAACATCACCACTTGTGCATCATGTGAGATATAGAAAAGCCCCGAAAAATCCAGCCATTCTTTGACTTCTGCAGACCATCTCCTGCTACAACCATTTTACTTTATGCAACTTAGTGCCCATTCTTGTGGAAGCACAAGATCGTGTGTGAGTATATAGTTTGGTACATTTGCATGTATTGTGTTCAGTCAGGTTATCCTAGCGTAGCCAGTTAAGAACTATTGGGCCTTCTAGTTGGATTTAATTAGAACTAGCTGGATTATGCTTTATGACAGGAAAAGATGGCAACATATAGCCTCCATTTTAAAAATCAGGAGGAAGATGAAGTGGGCTGGTACTGGCTAGTGGTATCCTCTTGCCTTCCGTTCCCTAAATATCAGACCAAATATCAAGTTTTTTAGCACCTTATCTACAATTCGACCCGAGATCTATAGAAGGAAGGTATGTCTTACTCTTTGATGCTGGTAGAATTGGTGAAGATTGGTTACTAATACACATAAGTTTATTTTTCCAGTAACCACTACTTCTACCTCCTGATTAGATACCTAGATAAGCACAAAACTGAACATTTATGTATGCGATCATCTAATCTGGTCGCTAACATGGTTTGTGTGTTGCTCTCTCTTATCTGCATATTATCTTCGTGCTGGAGCTTGCCGCGTCGAGGGGTTGCGGCTCGGATAAGTTTAACCCCTCTGAATATAACTCGGTGACTATGTTTCTGCTTGCATAGCCTTTTTTCTGTGGTTACCTTGGCTTCTTTGTCTGTTGTCAGTCTGATTAGTACAAGGGTGTTGTTTGCTGTGTAGTAAGGTACTGAGGTGCTGTTTGTTTTACAGTACAAACGATAACTTGGTTGCTTAAAATGCATATGTTGTTTGTTGTTTATCTTCCTTGCTTGATAATCTGAAGTTGACTGCAAAATGGGGCAGTCCACGGCTTCTCCTTAATTTGCACATCCTGGGGAAAAAACTGGAGCTGTAGCCCCTTTTAGCACCAATACAATGTGATCTAGCAAAGTCTTTCAGCTTTTGTCTTTCTTGCCGTGGTTTGCAGCGACTTCAATTTTGGTTGCTCTGCTTTGTCGCTGCATAGACAATAAACATTTACTAGCTCTTTTTATTATTAGAGCATAGGGTATAAAATTCAAGAACTAGAACCTCTAAATTCGGTTTTGTCACGATTTTTTATCATTAGTCAAGCTCTTATATTAACTAATAGCAAACAAGCTAGCTCGCAGTTTAAACCACTCGAACTGGAATTTTCTTTATGCAACAATTTTGTGTGGCCTCTGTTTTTGGTAACCTTAAGCATACAAGTACAAACACATCCACTGCAGTTTGAAATGTCATCATAAACCGAGGATGTGTCTGGGTAGCTTGGTTCTGTTAACAAGTGGTTAGATACTTAAGATCTTCGTAAGGTAATAGGGATATGGGTTACAGTAGATGAATAAATGTTCAATCTGTGTATATGTGTATACTGCAGCATCACTTCCTTAATATGCCAATAGAACCAGGTTCGGGCTCTTGCTCATGCAGCTAGAAATACACAGCATATTTATCTTTATATTCAGTAAAGCTTATTTCCGGATTTGAACTTGTTGCAGGCTTATTTTTTAGCAAGAAACTATCATTCTTTATCCTCCACGAGAACATTATCTGCTAGCACATGCTCATGTTTGCTGTTTTACCAAGTGACATGCATGAGCATCTCCGAAAATGCAGTAAATGCATATCCTGAAAGTTAGAACTGCTCTAGCAGTGCTCTGCATGTTTTCATTTTATTGTGTGTTTGTCTGAATACGGAGATAATGTAATCATGCCATTGTTAGGACAGTGAGTATTCTTTTTTTCGGTTGAGCAACTGCACTTGAGGACCCAGAAATAGTTTTCACTCGGCAATAAATTTTTAGAGAAGGCCTAGCATGTACTTCCTTCGGTTCCTACATCACTGTTGTCGGGCCCTCCTACACATGTTAAATACCTGAACTAACTTAGGACTGAAAGAGTTCAGATGAGCTCATCTTAAGAAATTAAGATTACTAATTTACTGTAATGACTACTTTGGTTCAGATTACACCAGCAACAGAAGAATAGAGCAAGTTTATAGAAACAACCTGAACAATGGTTTATAGGAAAGAAGTTGAGAATTGATAACATCACTAAAGAAAAAGGCACAACCCATCTAACAATAAAATAGTGAAAACATTGGATAGTTGCCATCATTTAAATGCATGGCACCGTCTGCATGGCTTTTTAATATTTAGCCTTTGGAGGGAACTTTACCTCGAATGTATTTTTCGACAGCCCAAAGGGGACGCGTTAACAGTCAACGCCACTAATCAATTTTAGAATCAAAAACATGATATTTGAGTATTGCTGCTTCCAAGTGATCGCTAATTTTTAGAATAGAGTAATTTTGTTATGGCTATCTTTTCAGTTGGAACCACTACTCCCTTGATTTTTGTTCTATTTACCACCCTTTCCTTTGTATTATGGGTCTCCTCATTATAGAAGTAATTTTGTTATGCGCTTGTAGAAACCTCAGGCTGATGGACCGCCCAAGAAGAAGGCAGTACTCTGATGGTCGTCCAACAGATTATGAGGTGTGATCATCGGTATCTAAACTGAAACCGCTTCTTCTGGTGTTTCATTGTAGGTTATCATGTCATTTATGGATTATGTTTGGTCCTAGGCTATGTGTGGTAAGTACTGGACACCTCCGCTGAAAAATCGAGTGGGAACCTTGTAACCGTGTGTGTATGTACTTATTGTTATTTCAGAACCATATGATCTATGTAACTGTATTGGTCATCCGATATTTACTCTATGTCTGCTTCCAGCTGGTTTTTGTACTTGTGTTCAAAACATTCGCAGTGTTCAGGTCACTATTTAATGCCTTCTCTGCTAAGCAAAACTACTTTTGCTTAACTACAATTTTATAAGTTGAATGGAATGATAAGGACTCATGGTTTCTTGGAAAATCCATTTGGATATGTTGGATTTGTGTGGTATATACAAATACATGAAGCAAGACGAGGCTTAGATGAAGATGAACAATCAAGCATGCTTAAAGCCGATCAATTAACTCAGACTACTTTTTTCAGTCTCTCAACCTGAAGCATACGGTGTTGTTAAACTTAAACTAAATTTTCGTACTACTCATATGCCATCTTAGATGTATTCACCAGGTAACATAAATCCAAAGTGCAGTTACATGTACGTTTCCATCCTCATTGACATTGAGGACATCATCACTAATTTTAATCAAGGTACTATGGATTTTATTGTCTTTATACACAAAATCTGCGGTCTACGGGGTCGTGTGCCAAGGCGCACATTTTGATCTAGTTCTACATAGTAATAACACCCCATTCAGAGGCACCTCATGATAAGGTACTTACGGAATGGTACTTTGCTTTTTCTGGTTTCAAGAGTGAATTACATGTTTTATCCCTTAGATGTACAATGGTGACCACATTTACCACATTCGGTGAAATCCTTTGAATCACCGCATTCAACTAAACTTGTTCCTAGTTTTGCCCAGTTTATGCATTTTCCTCGTTATAGCAGGCCATACCCAATCATCATGATGGCAGACGACGCTGAATCGACACATAGGCCGAAGATGCAGTCCTGGTGATACTATCTTTGGGAAAAAGGAGGATATTTAAACATATATACGTTGTCCTTTTAAGGAAGATCACACTGGTGCCGCCATCCACACGATCTTATGCTCGTGGCTTTGGATATGTGTTTAGTACTGTTGGATATAGTGCCATAGAGGCAAATAATAAATAGAGTTTGTTATTATATATCAGTAGTTCATAATAGTTTCGTGCCATGCTATAACAATATCAAGTGGAAATATTGATACACATGCGTTATTGTAAACAAACCAGGGTCCCTAGTGAGCACGCATGTGCACAACTAGTTCATTGTGGTCAATTGGTTGGTCGAGTTTTCCCGATCATGGCCACATAGTCATTGACAATGAGATTATATTATTTGGAGAAATGATATGATGGACATTCCCACATATAAGTATTGTAATGAGATCAAAATTACATCGAGTTCAACGTTACGATATTTATGAAGGCGTAGTAACCTAATCGTTAGACCGTGAGACAATATCTAATCACCATCTCCAGGGGTTGCTTTCGCGGTATCAACCGCCACACCGTTTCAAGGATGGTCATAAAGGTGCAGTTAGGTATTTCAATGGGATGGTAGAGGCGTATGTGTCAAGAGTGTGATTTTTTCATCTGCGTGACGGAAGATACTCTAGGCCCACTTGGTGAGATTACATCTGAGTTGCAACACATGACTAGGTCATGAGGATGGAATCGAACGAAACGAGTTGAATAGTCTTGTTGGTAACGAGATCGAACTAGGTATCGTGATACCGATGATCAGGTCTCGGAAGAGTGATGGTATCGAAGTAACAAAGGGAATGGGATACACCGTAATGGTTCAAATGACGATCACATCTTCATAGAATGCATAAGGGTCACTATTGTTCCCCTGGTGATCATTGATCGGAGAGTTGTCTCGATCATATCCGTGTCATTCTTAAACTGTAGGGAAACACACTCAAGGCTTCAACAAAAATTAAGATTTTTTTTTGAAGAGCTACAAAACTTAAGATTGTTTTTGATTCAAAGGAAACATCGGAGTTGAGAGATATATGCGGAATCCAGTTTCGAAAGGTGTTTGGAATAGTTCGGGAGATGTCTCGGACTAATTGAAAATTAAGAATGGCCGAAGAGGAATCGGAATAGTTCTGGGGTCGAAAGAATAGTTCAGAGACTCATGAATATGTTTATTATTTAATTATATAATTAAATAATTAAAAAAAATAAAAAAATAGGGAAACCCCGTAATTAGGGCCACCATTGGGCAGCCCTAAAAGGGGGCCCGGCCGCGCCACCAAAGGAAGGGTGGGGCGCCGACCTAGGTGGGGCCGCGCATCCAAACCCTAACCCCAGGGGCCAGCGGCGGCACAAGGAGGGGGGCGGCTGCTGCCCTTGGTGCCCCCCTCTCCTCCCCCTTACCCCTATATAAAGAGCCCCCAAGGGGCCCTCTCCACACAATCCCTCCTTGTGGGAAAAAGGATAGCCCCCTTGGGAGCCTATCTTCCTCTCTCTCTCTCTCTCCACTTGTGGTTCCTCGAAGAGCTGTGCACGGAGGGAGTACTCCACCCGGTATGCGGGAGCGCTGTCGGGATCCGGATCAAGAAGATCTACTTCCGCAACTTCGCTGGATCGGAGCCGGGAGAGTCGTTGAGCACCGTATGTGTGCGAAACTAAGAGTTGCTACACTTGCGGTACTTAGCGTCGGGAGAGGACTTCTTCACGACCCCTAGGTCGACGTCGCCTGTTCGACTACATCAACCATGTTCTGGCGGAACGTTAACCGCTATCGATCTACGAGGGTACGTTCTCCGATATCTTCTACGTTACAACATTACTCCTAGATAGATCTGGACAATCGGGTTTCGTTAGTTAGAGTTTTTTTATTTTCTACTACGAATCTCCAACAAGTACATAATGCACCCATGCATGCAGTGGAAAAAGGTTGCTTTATGTCACATTCAACATATATGTATGTTTCAAGAAGTGTTTGGTGTTGTGGATTTTCTTGCATATATGCATATTTGTATTTCTTGGAAGATTTGACCACCTTATACTAAATTGGGGGATTTTTTCATAACTCCAATTTCCCGGCAATGCAACAAGTTGTTGCAGACCAACACGAGATCATGCCTCGATGGCGCGCAACCACAATCATTTTGACATGAATCCATGTATCCCGTGCGCGTAGGGATGGCAATGGGTACCCATAACCCGCATACCTCCCGGATAAAAACCCAATAAGAGTACGGGTATGAGATAAAATATTACCCATGGGTTTGTAAATGGGAAAAATATCATACCCATCGGATAGAGCGGGTACGGGTATGGGATGGTAGAACCCATACCCACATACCCATTTACCCATCTAAATTTAACTAGTGGGTCATTGTAATATTCTAAACCTACTTAATTCCCTCCTAATCACGCCTTCATGTTGCTAGGTTGAACCTCACGCTTTCCAGTCTCACTATCTTCGGTAGGTTAGTGAGGCTTAGACCCATATTAAGGATCGGTTCACCTCATGACATATTTTTTTTGATCAATTAGATGTGTTGTAAGCACGGGTATTTTTTACCCGCGGGTACCCATTTACCCTGTCGGGTGACGGGTATGGGAAAAACTTCTACCCATTGACGGGTATGGGTATGGGTGACGGGTAAGATTTAAGGCGAAGGGTACGGGTATGGGATGGCTCTACCCGTCCCCGTACCCTGCGGGTGCCATCCCTACCCGTGTAAATATCCTCTGATGCCCGCAAGAAGTGTCTAGGAGAAGTACATCTCAGAGTTGTTCACCGAGTGAATACTTCACGCCACCCTGACAAGCGGGAGCTACCAAAATATTTAGAATGCTTGAAAGGGGTAAACATAGATACATATTTTCTTAAGTGGTGCAACTTTGATGAAATTTTCGTAAAATGGGGTAACTAATGTCACAAATGTAAAAATAGCCGGTAAAAAGCGGAAATTTTATTTGATTCCTGAGTGCATATGCTCCCACCACCTAAAAAACATATTTTTAATTCTCAAAAAATTTCAACAACAAATTGCACATGTACGTCTCGACAAACTATGTATGCTTGTAAAGTTTCGCGAAAAACCGATATGTTTTGGAGTCTATTTAAAAAGACAAAAACATGTCTCACAAAAAGCCTTATTTTTATCACCAATTTTTTTCTTGTTGACACGACCAAACGACAAGTCGATATCATGGAAAGACTTTTGCTGCATGTAGCATGTGAAGATGTACACATGAATTTTTCTTTTGAATATTTTTAACATTTCAATATGTATCAAAGATGTATTTCAAAATAAAATGATCATATGCACCAAGAGCGAATACATCACTTCCGTAAAAAAAAGGAATTCACAATTTTCATATACTCCCTCCGATCAATATTAGTTGTCACTAATATTAATGTATCTAGAAATATTTTAGTTCTAGGTATTCATACTAGTGGCAAATAATATGAATCGGAGGATGTACCGTTGAGTTTCTACTAAAAAAAGTGTGCATATGAAAAAAAAAACTGCACTTATAACTGTATCTAACATATTTTACCTAGGAAATTTTATATACCCATAGTAACAATAACAAACTAATAATGAATCTTTCTCAAAAAAAAACAAACTAATAATGAATCAATCAATGTTGTACGAATCAGAGGATCTCATAATCCACGTACACAACAAATTATCATGCAAATCCTGTATCCGGCCGAATCGTCGACAGGACAACAGCGGAACAGCCTCCCCTCGCGCCCAAACATAGTTGCCGTACGTGTGACGTGTCGACTAGTAGGGCTTCATGCCGACGTAGTTGCCTGGCGGGTTGTACGCGCACACCGCGATCGTGCCTTTCCCGCCGGCGCACGGCGCCATGGCGCACCCGACCTTGGTGGTGCCGCGCCACACGACCTGGGTGTAGTGCCCGCACGCCCCCCGGGCGCCGCTGCAGGTGTTGGAGCCGTAGTCGTACATGGCCCGCTCCTTCGCCACCCACGCCGCCACCACCGTCTCCGGCGTCCACCGGCCGCTGCCGCTGCCGTAGAAGAGGTTCTCCCCGAACGGCCCGTGCGAGTGGACGAGCGCGCAGCCGGTGCGCGCACGCAGCAGCGCGTACACGCGCGCGTTCCGCTCCAGCGCTGCGCTCCACGCCAGCGGCGGCGCGCCGACCGCGCGGCGGGCCGCGTTGTGCGGGGCCAGGAAGCGGGACGCCTGGCTGCTCTGCCTATAGCCCCGGGCCCGGGCGTCGGCTCCGTCCGCACAGAGGAGTAGCGCGACGGCGGCGACGAGGAGGGTGGCGACCCCGACGGGGACGCGACGGTGAGGATGCGGCATTTCGGTGGCAAGCTTGACCAGGTGCAGTTGACCTGCGTACGCGTTGTTCGTGTGATGGATGTACTGGTGTCCTGCAGGTATATATATACGAGCTTGGCCTTGGCGTGGGAGAGTTTCTACGCTGGGCAGCTGTTGGAGCACAGGGGTGGTGCCCATGTTGGATGTCAATGGAATCGAGGAAGATAAGGTCCACGCCAGCTTGCTTAGCTAGCTATACGCGTTAATCAATCTGCTCCTATATGTTTGTTGCGTGATCTGGGGTGCAAGAATAGACATTATGTGGGGATGTGCGGATCCAGTGATCCTCTGTCTGCCAATCCATGACGAGAACGAACGAACTGACGAGGACAGAGAAAATGGAGGGAGAACAATTTTTTTTTTGATGGGAGAACAAAAATTATTGCCGTCTCCAACCGCATGCAGGAAGCGAACCGGAAGTTCGTGGAGCATTACCTTTTTTTTTTGAGCTTACGGCCCTTCTTTATTGTTGAATAATATTCAGAGGTATAAGAATAGGATCTAGGGAATTTCCAAACCAGACATGACGTCCGGTTTGTAAACTAAGTGCACTCTTAGCTAAACTATGAGCCTCTACATTTAGAGATCTCTTTTCATGGATAACTTCAGAAGCTTCAAAATGATTATGGCGCTCTGCTATCTCCATCAAAATTGTGGCATATGACGCCTTGCTTCCTTCATTGATCTCCCGTGCAACAACGAGATAGTCACTGGCTAGACATAATTTCCTGACGTTAAGGTCGGCTGCTAGAGACAGCCCCTCAGCGCACGCGCACGCCTCTAGAGTTGCTGAGTCCTGAATGCCTTCAATAATTCTTGCCGACGAACCCAGGAGTACACCATGTTCATCTCGGCACACAGCGCATTTTCATTTGTTCTGCGACAGCCCGCCCGGTGATCTTTTTTTTTTTTTTGCTTTTGTGTTCATGGGCCTCCTATGTGCACGCCCCATTGTTTCGGCTGAGAAAAACAGGAAGAAAAAGAAAGAACGAGCGTTACCAATCCAGGATACCAAACAGCAGCCCATTAACGTTTTTTTTAAATTTTTGTTTGATCATCATGGAGGGAGAGTTTTTTGTAAGGGGACCAAGGAGGGTACAACCATGGTTGCGGTGCAAGCGGCAACCGGTGCACCCAACTTCAAAACACGTGTTAGAAATTAATACAAATGCTGAAACTAATTTCGCATGGCGATAGAACAAATATTTGTACCATCTCACAAATTTGAAGTTCAAATTCGAAACTAGGCTGTGCATTGACCTCATTAATGTTGTAAGACCTGTTTTTTTTCAAGTTGTGGCAAAAAAAATATGAATTTGGAAATTTGAGACATCATAACTGTGTATTATACGTATGTGCTAATTTATTTGCAGTCATGTGTTTTTTATGTGTGATGCACATGCACCAGTTGCACCACAAGTTTGGGTGCACCGGATAACTCTCTCGTATATTGGATACCATATTAACGACTTTTTCATTTTCCATTTCGGCTTTTATTTATTTCCCTTCTTGTTTTATTATTATTTATTAGATTTTAATTTTATTAGACCTATATAATTTAGTTTGGTATAAAAATTAGAATTTATATATGGAAGCTTATTTTTATTGTATACAACTTCTCATGAGTTAGGTGGACATAGTTGTTAAGTAGTGAAGACATTTTATGGAACACATTAATTTCCATACATATCCATATAAAATATCTAGAAGTTTCATGGAAATTTTACTAATTAGAAAGACTTATACATGAACATTTTTCATATATTGAAAGTGCATGGAGACCCCATGTGTGATTTTGGAAATTAGTGGCAATCCTTATGGACTGATAGTGGCATTGAGTTATATTTGTAGGATTTATCCATAGGCCATACTTGAACCATTTGTTGGCGTTAAGGCTGAAATAAGAAGATAATGAAGAAGATCAATCGATGGCTAAGATGTTGAAGGGGTTATCCGAAGAATGGTCATGTGTGATTTGAGCCTATTGGAAGCATGCATTGGATAATAAGAAGATTGTGTGAGCATCACGGTTAACTTCAAGACATTATCATTATGAGAAAACAAGAAATGATTCAAGATTGGTCAAGTCGAAGTGCAAATTCAAGATGAGCAATCTAGAAAATATCATATGCTTGAAGCTTGTTGTACATTTGGTGATCTTGGATATGCGAAGATATTCCTAAAGAGAGACTCTCCCATAGTGGAGTATGCGGAGCAATTTGCAAGACTTCACCATTCAAGAACAATCAAAAGGTCTTCGGTCTTGAGCGGATCAAGATAACTATCATCTTGCTTAAGTGGAGTGTGCAAGAAATTATTTTATATTTGTTATGTTTTCTCTTTTACCGGTTTCTTGTTGTTTGTTGGGATATCGGGTTTTAGGATCGGTAGTCGTACTATCAAGAGGAGATCCCCATTGAGTAACTGGATCGTATCGTTCAGAGAGAGCTCAAACATTTTCATACTTGGAATCATATTTATTGGTTGCTATTTGTATCTTATCCATGTTAGGATTTAGAGATTGTGTTTATTTTCATGACAAACTCTATTTCATTAATAACTATTATGTATGCAAAACTTGTTGTGTTTTCGATGCTGGAGGTTTGACCGATTTTTGTGTAGAGAGGTTCCACACCTCTATATTACTTGAAAAATATCCTTTCTACACTATCATTATCTTTCGAACAAAATAAGTTTCATATTAATCGAGTCTCCTAGCTTGAGTTCCCGTTTTCAGTTTTAGAGGTTTTACGGGTTTATCTTTATAGTTTGGTCAAACATTTCACCTTGTGGTCTTATGCTCCATGGATATACTATGATGTTCATATGTATGATGTTATAGAGCCCATCATTGTGATGCCAACGAGCCCAAGATCATCAAATTAAGAGTCTGGCTAAGAGCATCTCTAGCAGAGCCCGTAAAAACGCGAACTGGAAATTCGGAGTTCAGTTCACCGAACTCGTATTTTTACGGGCTCTGCTAGAGATGCTCTAAGAAAATAGCGATGTTTTAGGTTTATGGTGTCTGCCTAGACAGGCTGGTCCAACCTAGGCAGTGAGCCTAAGCCGTCGGACTGGTCTAACGCTGGTCTAGGCTAGGTCCAGCTGGGCTTTTTTTTTTTGGTAAAAACTTCGGGCCGTGAGTGTTCCAATCGGGTCGGACCAAATAGTCTTGATCTAGACCAAGGAAGGAAGCCCATCCATCCCTGCAGGTTTTCTCCCATAACAGTTATATTTTTGGGGGGGGGGGGGGGCTATTTAAGGGGTCTTCTTCCCCAACGGATCCCAAGTTCTTAAGAGCATTTTTCTCATCCATTTTTCACCCTCTTGAGCAGTGAAGGTGCCACACCATCAAGGTTGTGATGTCATTTTGAAGTTGTGGTTTCAAATACATGTGTTTCTAATGAGTTTATATTATTATTTTTGCATTACTATACTTGTATACGAAGGATTTGCGAAAAACATATGTGGTCAATTGACCATACGGCTCTCTATGTGGCTTCACCACTACTCTTAATCTTCCCCTTTCTACATTCTCTCCATGATTCGTGCACCCACTTGAGGAAAAGAGAGAGGAGACCTGCATCTCCACCAATCAATACCTCCTCTTTGTGAGGGGATCCCACTAGATCTAGATCTTGGATAAATTTGGTGTTCTACTCATTTGTTCTTCCTCTCTTATTCTCCATAGATTTTTTTTAGCTTTGATTGAATTTGGTAGTGAATGTATTGCATTTATTGCATCTATTTGAGTTCTCCCTTAAGACTCGGTGAAGTGAAAGTTCGCGAGCTATTACTCTCAGATGCTTGTGCCCAAAGATTCTTCCTCTTGGGTTCTCGGAACACTAGGCGTCTTTGTGGCTTTGTGACCTTGGTGATGATTACTTGGGAGTCTCGAATTGAGTTGTGGAGATTACCCCAAGCTTGATGCATTTTATTACGGATTACATCGGAGCCTCGAATTGCGTTGTGAAGATTACCCCAAGCTTGGGGCATTTTATTGTGGGTTACATGGGAGCCTCCAACTGAGTTGTGTATATTTCCCCAAGATCTTATGTGTTCGGTGACCGCTCTCAAGTGTCGCATAGTGGATGGAAGTTTTCCCTTTTGGTGGGAAGGTTCAAGGAGAATATGGCGCTTGGGGAGCATTGTGCCTCCGCACCATTCCAAAGGAGAGTAGTACCCTCACGGCTATGAACTTTGGGACACATCGTCGTCTCTGCTTGCCTCGGTTATATCTTGATAGCCTTTATGCTTGAAGTTATATATATCTTTCTATCACATAGTTACTTGTGTTCCTTAGAATAAATAAAAAAGTCATACTTTTCCATCTAGAAAGCTTTCAAGATCATAAAGTTGATCTTCACATAGGTGAACCCTAGTATATCGGTTTCGTGCTTGATAAATCATACACTAGTTTTATTCCGTATTTTTTCAAACCAAATATTGTATACGAATGGAACATATATTTGAGGACTTATTTAAGTACCAAATATTGTAGACGACAAATCATTTTTAGCAATTCTTTGAAAATCTTACTTGAAATACATGGATATCAGTTGATACATTAGACATTTTTGCTCAAACAAAGTCAAAGAAAGGTTCTATGCATTTCTAGACCATGGAGGACAGCTTATTCAGTGTGATTACTCGATTATGCATAATTAAGGGAGATGTTGGGTATCCAACAATAAATCTATGATCAAATTTGGCACAAATTGGCTCCATCTTGTCGATGGTAACTATTTTAGCTAGGTGTGTTGATAGTTATCCAACTTTGATACGAAGTAAGGAATTTATGTACTTGTTGGTCCGAAAACAAAATTAGGTGTATGTATGTAGACTACTGCTAAAAGCAGCCCCTCCCCCTCCAAGATACAAGACTGTTACATTCACTAGTCTATCACGAACTGAAATATAAACTCTCAAAAAATCTTGTTGGGCTACGCGATCTATTATCCAATAATTAGTTGTGGTCACAGTGCTTCCTCTTATATACATATAACTTCTTGATATTAATGATCTATATAATATAAAAAATGACAATATCAATTTTTTATAAACAATTATTTTTAAACAATTAAGAATCTACATTCAATAGTCAACTATTACTTCATACCATGTATTGTGAAATTTCTATGCTCGATCAAATTATAAATACTACGATTCGTTTAATGATATATTTTTATTTATTTATGAAGGAGCTCATTAAAATTAATACTATTATAATTTGTTACTTGTTTTGACCTTCAGCTTTCTATGTAAAAAGTTCTATTTGTATTTGTGTATGACATCTGGTTTGCAGTGTATGGTAGCCATTGTACATTTTTCATGGATGGATATTTGTGAAGTAAGGAGCCATTTTTCATTGATCAACTTTCTATGTGACCTTCAACAATACCATGAAGTCGTATTGTTTGCATCCTCCAAAGTATTCTTAACAAGATATTTGTAAACATGTAAAATGATATGCACAATCATCTATCATTAAAATAAATTTACGAACCTCATGTTGAAGGACACTAGATCCTAAAAAAAAATAGATCCATGAAGAGTTGATCATTTGAAGTTGGGCTAAATAAGTCCCTCAAAGCTTACGTCCACCTGAAAGATCAAATTTTCGATGATAGCACTCATCATAGATGGATATTTATGAAGTAAACATCACACACGAGGTTAATAATTTCGTCCATGGTAACTAGACATTAAATTTCCTTAAAAAAACAATACCAACCTTTTTTTATTAACACCTGTTTGTGATAATGAGACATCACATACATGTTTTGAATTAAAACTACGAATAGATTGTTTGACCCAAAGTAAGCAAACCCCACTAGCAGCACCCACTTGTGACGCTATATAAGGATGTTCTAGAAATCACAGCTCCACCCCACCCATCAAGACTCACCCCAACCCAAAAAAAAATCAGCGATACCTTACTTTTGCTACCTCCATACCACAAACCCCACTCCCCATCTCACGCAGTAGCCATACTAACATATGTGTTGCCTCCACAGGGTTACCCATCTCTCTTTGGCGCCAACGCACTCAGACCCAAACCGCACGAGAGTCATGAACATTGAAGAAACCAAGATCAATCACCCTGCAAACTAATGTCCAAGCCACCTTGCAGTGCCCACGTTTTGAAGCATGCACCATGAACCACATCCAGTGCCTTACGGAAGTAGGGAGTAAAAAAAGTATCTCCCGCTTCCCTTGGCCTTGTCTATCCATACCAATCAATCAACTACCTGGTCACTTCCATGTGTTGCATGTAGCAACATCAAGCACAAAAAGAACATAACGTGTAGCTCTGAAAAATCCATTCTACCATAAACTTCCTAATAATTTCCTAAAAATTGTAAACAATGCAAGTTATAATTATAATGTGAGTTTCATCTTCATTGCCAATATGAATGAGTTTTCTGAAAAGTTCACGTACCTCCTAGGTGGTCTTAAAATTTATTTATTGTTACTTTGATGCCACATGGTTTGTATATTTCCGGTATAACAACCTTAACATGCAATCCTATTTTAGCATTCATCCAAGTGCCACTTAGGTAAATGATTTCAATCAATTCTTTTGCTTCTCCTAAAATAATGTGCCAAGAGGATATCTTTTGCCTTTTTGCATTACTTAATAATAATTTCAATACAAAAAAAGGATCCTACATATTTTTCACTTCGTGAATTAAGATCACCCCTATGATCAATTGTTCAGCCGCTATGAATCATCATCACCCGTTGTAGCAACCGACAATACAGATTATCTCATCACTATTGGAGTTTTACGATGAAACCTTGTGTCGTCAAAGACACCAATAGTTCCAATAATGTCATGACCTATAGGTTTTATACAAAAAGTAACATGCCTATGCATTTCAGTTTGTTGCACAACAAATTACAAAGTTACACTTTAGGTCTTGACCGACTAATCTAGGTTTCATCTTAATCTAATAATAATAATAGGAAAAACTATTTGCCAATTTTGTGATCCTACACAAACATTTGTGTAAGATTTGTTTAGAAATTTTGGAAAACTAAAAAGGAGTATGTTAGGTATCATTGAGTAAAATGGTCCAGCCCAAAATTATGCCCCTACGACCCCTTTACATAAAAAATTGTGACACTATACTATGGCTAAATATATATCATTTGGGAAGCATTTTTCTGTTACTGGAAATTTTATTAGGAAGGACAAGAAAAAATGACACAAAAAATTGGACGGCTGATGGGAAATGAAAAAAAAAACATAGCAGATCAAATACCCTCCCATAACAGGTGATGGAAAATATTGGATAAGTGCATGTCTTCCTATGGTGTCCTAATACTAACCCCATCGATGGAATTTCTTATTGGTTGACGGTGGTGGAACAAGGTCCATCCATCTTGGTTGATCCGATATGGATATGATCCATATATTGTCGGCTATACTAGGCCATCAATAATATTCTATTATACACCTTCTCCCCATGCTGCATTTTGTGTTGTATTATCTTTTCTATATGTGTGAATTGGTTCTAAAAAGTGTTCGAATCTCCCAAATTACCACGGATTTATACTTATATCCCTTATCACACATGAGTGTTTGGGGAGTATTCAACGACGTACTTGATGAGGACACCCCACTCATCAGCTAACACCCAAGACAGATGGATAAATCATAAGGAGTCATGTGAGAAAAGCATGATCAAGTGAGAGAAGATGAATTGGTGTATGTAGAAGCATACACATCTACGGCCTTGCAAAGTTGCCATGCAAGATTCAAGATAAATTATGAGTCACAGTTGCATAACCATACGTGCATTTTCAAATGCATTTCCATGCTAAGACCAAATAGAGTCGATGATATCTCTTTAACAAGGGATTGTGAATGATAAGCACATGGACACAACCTATACGTCATTTCCGCAAAACGTACATATCAGTTAGAAATTTACTAAGAAGAAGTAAGAACGCATATGCACATGTGAACGCTGACATAAATCATATTATTATATCTGTGACAATGCTATGCTTTCAACTTATGCTCCTTTACTTTGACACAAGTTCATTGTTGAAGGAAGTGAATAATTTCCGTGCCTGCAAACAAAATAGCTAAAGAAACAAAGTTGGTGAAACAAGGTTTGTGTTAATCTAATACTTTCAACATTTGCCTTTTCAATTATTGTGTCTCACCACCATACTGTAAGAGCAATGTGATAATGGTCCATACCACTAAAATTTACTTTCTAACTAAATAAACCTTGCATCATTTGACGGTGTGAAGCCAATGTACTAATCAATTTTATTGGAGGTTTCCAGACTATTAAAGGTTGTGTGATCTTTGAGAAGCTTGTCGATAACTCTTCAAGTTGACCTCTTATTCGCGCAAAAAGGCAATATGCTGAGTCATTTTGAATGTTGGTCTGGCCTAGCTAAGAGATTGTATAGATCTTGTTGTAACGTTTAACCCTATCTCCCACCCTTTAGGGAACTTTGGTTAAACCATTCAGCTACAAGCTTAGGAACAATGACTACGAGAAATACTTACTGCCTTAGATCTTGACATCTTGCGGATTCGCGAGAAGGAGCCTTTGTTTTCCCCAAATTTGTGCTCTATGATTCTGACCATTTTGTGTGGATTGGTACTGGTTTGTGGTTCTGCCATTGTCTGGACAGCGGGATGAAGTTCTTACGACTTGAGATCGCCTTCTCCAGCGTACGAGACGCATCCAACCTTGACCAGTTGAAGCTAGCTAGTTATTCTGGCTTCTTGGAGCTAGTTATCCTCCCCGATTCGATTCTACGACGTGAAGATTAGGACAAACCTTGGCATGGATTCTTTATCGGGTTTGTGTTTTGTCACAACTTCTATAATCACTGGCACAAACGTACTGAAACCCGTAGGTGATGGGTTTGTACTCTAGCATGAGCGTGCCCTAATATTGGTGACGCGAAACTTTGTACATCTTGAGGCGTATGACTGTGTATCTGATCGGTCACATTGAATGCACCCGCCTGATTTTTCCAGCTACAAAAAACATCTTGTGTTTAGGCAGTTAGGCTGACACGACAGAATTCCTTCACATACATATGCGTCCGACCACTGGCATATGCAATAGAACTAACGTTAACACACAAACATATGGATTAAACCAATAGCACTGAATCACATACATACTTACAAATGTATTAACAAGCAAGTTTAAGATCGACAGATCGAAACATACATGCATATTATAACCTATCAATTGGATCATTGGAATGTATACGTAACGTAGTAATGTACTGTAACTAGCACACAAACTATTATTGATCATACCCTAACACGAAATCCTGCAGATTAATGGAGTTGCTGCCTTGGAGCTGGAGCTGACTGGCGCCGGTCGTAGGAGCATAGTCGCAAGACGCCATCCACGTCGAGAACCTCTCGTCCGCTCCCACGACGGCACCGCCATCTGGACACTGCAGCTCTTGCAGCGGAGGAACTCCACCTTGAAAACCTCCGGCCGCGGCTAGCTGCTTGCTGTAGAGGAAGTCGTATAGCTCGTCAACGTGGCCGTAGCCGAAGCCACCACCTACCATTGGTTCCGAGCTCATTTCGACGGTGCTGGACACGTCGGAAGCCTCGCCGGCAGGAGAGCAGAACCCTAGCGTGGTTCGCTCGAAGCTTCCCGGCGCCGGCATCTCGTAGCTCGCGCCGCGGGTGGAGGAGTTGAGTTGATCCGCCTCGGCGCCGGACAGGGTGTGACCAGCAACCAAACTCAGCGGCTGGTGGTGCGCGCTGAGAGTCGTCGTGGCGACGGCGTCCGTCGCTAACTCGACCTTCGGCCACTGCGGTGGCGCGTTGCCGGCCATAGCGCCGCAGCCGAACGCGCTGTAGAGTCCCTGCAAGCGCATGTGGAGCTGGATGCGCTCGAGCGCAGACGAGCTCAGGGATGCGTGCGACGTCGCCGCAGCGGCGCCATTAACGTTGTTGCCACCGCTGCCGCTCGCCGTGGCCGCCGCAAGATAGGAGGAGTAGGGCGTCGTTGACGCGTCTTGGCCTCCGCGCATGCGGCGGGAGGGCGCGCGCTTGCCGAGGAGCTTCTTCTTGAGCTTGGTGTTCCAGTAGTTCTTGATGTCGTTGTCTGTCCTTCCCGGCAGCTGCGCCGCGATGATCGACCACCTGCATCCATCCTCGCTTACATTAGTTATCTCGAGAAATTTAAGAGAATTGGTGGCGGAGAGCCGGAGATTAGAACACGGTGCATGCGATGAAGAAGATGAATTTGGGTTACGCGTCTACGTACCTGCTGCCGATGCTTATGTAGAGGCTGCAAATGATGTGCTCCTCTTCTTCGGTGAAATCCCCGTGCTTGATGTTTGGCCTCAGATAGTTGAGCCATCTCAGCCTGCAGCTTTTGCCACACCTCTTCAGCCCTGGAATCAACAAATCATGTATAGATCTTCAGTGACAATCTAGCAAGAACACACCATTGATACAACAAAAACTATTAATTGTCAAAGTATGGTACAACATAATTAATTAGTTGATACTTGGCATATAATTAGGTTTATTACACTAGCAAGAACCACCGGAGATCACATGCCCTACAATTATATGTTCACTAGTAATTGGGTAAATCTTATTCGCATGATCTAATTATCTTGATGCAATTACCAATCTACTTCCAGTTTCCATATTTTATAGAAAGCAATAGTTGCTTCTTTGTCAAGCTGATCGATCCCATCTAGCTAGATCTGTCACTGCGCGACAAACAAATAAGCCAATCCATGGATGGAAGATCGTAGCTTTCTTTTCATCAAAAGTTTAAACTAACTGCAATTTTATTGGTTGTAATTTAAAACTAAAGATTGAATGGGCTACCAGACCAATCTCATTGTCCCAACCTACCTTGGTTCTTCCGGCTCAAGGTTAGATAGAGGGGAAAGGAGGAAGATATGCTTAGAAAGTTGAGATCAAAAGGGCAGATATATCCTGTGAAAATGTTGGCTTTCAAACTGACTAAACACAAAAAAGCATACAGTGATAGTACTGGCTAGCTTGTTCTATAGGTAGTAGGCTAGGTAGGCAACTATTTCCATGTCTTGGAACATTAATAATGGTCTATTTATGGGAAAATACAGACAGATGAGAAATGGCCAAATCTAGAGAGAGGGAGAGAGAGAGAGAGAGAGAGAGAGAGAGAGAGAGAGAGAGAGAGAGAGAGAGAGAGAGAGAGAGAGAGAGAGAGGGTGCAATTAACCACGAAAGCAAGTTCAACTGTGTTAGGCAAAAGCAAAGGAAAAAAGAACACCACCGGCCACGGCAAGACCTATCAAGATGGAACTACGTACCGATCTTCTGTGGGAGCGCGATCCAGTTGCCGCCGGTGCCGTTCTCGTCGATGTAGGCCTTGAGCTTGGCGTCCTCCTCCGGCGACCACGGCCCTTTCTTCACCGTCGCCTTGTCGCAGCACGGCGCCCTCCCCATCGCCGCCCAATGGATCAATCGATCTCCTACTTCTGTTTCCCGGGACGCGCGGAGATCGGTATGAAACTGTAGCTAGCGGCTGACCGGAGATCAGCTGAGGCGATCGATGGAGCAGTAGGACTGGTGATCGATGTGGGTAGCTGCGGTGTTGGACTGGGGACGGAGTAGTAGTGACGGGTGTGATCGAGTTGGAAGAGACGAGGAAGGGGATGCGCCGAGCTTTATAGCTGGGACTGGGACTAGGCGGACACCGGGAGAAAAATGCGGGAGTGCCGCCTTGCCTTGTGATGTGACGGTAGCTTCCACAGGGACAGCGGCTCCGGTCCTGACTCCCATACCATGCACTCAAAAGGATCGTCTCTGCCCAACAGACCGTGTGCTGCTCATGGCATGCCTACGTGTGCGAGAGGCATCCAACTATTTCGAATTAATTTTCGAGTTTAACCTTGGGCAACTAAGGTAACCTAAAAAATATGAGTTTTTTCGATAAAGAGCATATATTAATATCGCAGAGATACCAATTACACACACTGCAACAACGTCATGCCCTACTGGCATAAAAGATGCACACGGCCAAAAAATAAGAGAAGAATTAAAGAAAAAGAAAAGTCTCGCTAAAGAGTTCCATTTCTTGAAACAACAACACCGACACCACCAAGACAACACCAGAAGATCAGCTTCTCCATAAGCGACGACTTCAAGAAGGAAACAGTGCACAAACGTTGTCGTCGCCTGATCATAGATCTTATGTTTTCACCCTGAAGAAAGTTCTCACGCTCAAAACAATGCCTTCAACAAGAACATTGACAGGCACAACTAATTAAGGCCAGACCTTGGATTTTTACCCTGAAAGATAAGACTGTGAACTTCTCATGTCGCCACCACATACAAATCGTTGTTTCAAGTCACGAAGCACCAATTCTCAGTCAGTGATGTTATATGAGTTACTTGCCAAGTGTATATTATTTAAAAGGATGTGATCAATTCTCATTCAGTGATGTTATATATTGAATCGTAGTTGCAACCCATGCTGCAAATCATCACTAGCACAAATCACATGAAGCAATCCAATGGTACGTGATATTTTCCTCAACTCACTTCTCGGCATTGTGGAGTCCCACAAGTCATTGATGGACCTTGAAATTCTTGGTATAAGCTTCAAGTACTTGGTGGACCTTGGTGCCCCTTCTTGAAGAAGGAGGTGTGGGTAGTTTTCCGTGCGTGTCGTGCCAAGTAGCAGCACGGGCTCGGAACAGAGTTCCTAGTATGGGCTTGTTGTGTCATCTTCGTCATGGTTACTCTCGCCAAGTTCCACTCCTTTCGTGGGTGAGGCTTCCAGGGGTTGAACTAGATATTATCGATCCTCCTTCCCAAGAGGGTTAAATACTTCTGCTCCATAGGACCGTCGCCCTATCAGCCTAATCCATATATAAGCTAAATTAGTGGGCAAAACCTTGGCTTCAAGGTTATACTTAGATTTAGATCATTGGCTGGGGATAACCACTCGGCGTGCATAAAAAACTCAACACCAATGATAACTTCCATGTTGGTTTAGTAGACAATATGATATCTCGACCATCTCAAGGAACCTCGTGACATGCTCAGGATGGCCATCACACATGCTTTCGACTTCATTTCATGGGCATTTCTCTTCAAGGTGCTTTAAAGGGTCGGTTTCGGTCGCCTCTTCCGATAGTGGATAACCATATCTCCTCACCTAGCTAGTGAATGTTTCTCAATAGTGAGTCGGGGCCTCTGGTATGGCACTCCAAAGGGATGCACATAGTGACCTTCTCTTCTCCTATGTTGTTCATGATCCTAATTGCAACCCTGAAGCGGCTTCTAGCGAAGGCTCGCGAGATTGGTATTATTTGGTCCATTTAGCATGCCCCCACATCAGAGTTATTCCTTCTTTACGTGCACAAAATAGTTGTCTTCTGCCTCCCGGATAGGATAGCTATGGTTTGTGGCCTTCTCGCATTCTTCGGGCATGTTTCGGGGTTGCGGACCAACTTCACAAAGCGATCAGTGGCTCCCATCAGATTCTCGTGTGGGATACCCTTGATGTGTCATCACTTTTAGGCTGCTAGTTGTGGCCCACTTCCGATCAAGTACCTCAAGATCCCATTGTGTTGTGGCCCACGTCCTGGAAGAGGAAGATAGAGGGCGCAAAGGACACGAACCTGGAAGAGGAGGAAGGACAGCGCGGAGGTCCTGGACGACCTCCTTCCCCACCCCTGTCGATGTCGAACGGAGGGTAGGACGGGGAAGACGATAGTTTGTATTTCAAAATTTGGGCCAAATTTGTAATGTTTTAGATGTATTAGGTGTTTTTCGCAAAAATGCAAATGAACTCTAAGCCTCCGACACATAAACCCAGACGGAAGGAGTACCTTTATTTCGAACACGCCGCCTATAAGAATGGGACGGCTCTCAATCCACACATAACATGTTGAGGACCTTTATTTTGAAATCTCGGTGTTTGCCACTTACATACATATAGGTTAGGTCTAGTACATCTCAATTTATGGTTGTTAAACTGCGTCGTGCTGAACTTATTTAATAGCCCTTTGGGAGAAAATATCCGTGAAAGTAAAAAAATAAAGAGAAATTGGTTAAACAAACGGCAAAATAGACAAAACCCAGTTAGGAAATCTGAATTGCCATAACCCCATTGCAACGTCGAACACGTTGTTAACCCTATCGAGCCAAAATATGCTTGGAATACAAGCATGCTCCTGCCGCGCGCAACCGATCCTAGCTAGCCGTGTCTGGCTGGCGTGTGAGTTGTGACGGCTACTAACGCGGCTCTTTTGAATGAATCCCCTGCCTTTTTCCCTCGCTCCCTGCCTACCTTTCCCCCAGATTTATTCCCCTCTCGAGACCTGATCACACATATGCATGCCATTGACGAATTCCTCCGTGGATCTATCTAACACACCGATCCCCTTTTCATCGTTGCCTGCAGCCTCCTGCATCTCCTCCATTCATTCTATCATCAGCTCCGATGTCATATACACGCCTGGTGGACTAACGCTACAGCAACAGGTGTCGCATGGGTTGGACTGCCCATGAAATCGCGAACGACTTTAGGGCATTCCAGTTTGAAGACCCTTTGGCTCTATTGTGGTACTAATAGTATATTACTATTGTCAAACGACGCATGCATTGACTAGCTAGCACACACATATGACTGGATTGTTGTTACAGTAGCTGATGGTCCAAGTAGCCGGCCGGGGTAAAGCAGGAGGAGTGCTAGTAGATGTTTTTTAGCTACTGTAATTAACTAACCGCCTATGCAAACACGTATACGATGTAATGAGCTCACCATTGTTAACCATACATATTTGTCAAGTTATGCTCACAGGTAAGCTTGAGGTGTTTTCTGTATGCGTGTTGCTGCAGCGATGGAAGCAGGGTCGGAAAAGGTTCAGATACTATTATACTACGAAGTAAATTAATCAATAGTTTAACTGAATATTTTACAAGCACGGCGCGTCGACCTGGGAAGGGCATGTACAATTTTTCTTGGTACTGTTGAAGTTAAGGTTCAGAGAATGTAGTATTAAAAAATTAAGAAAGGAGAGGAAAGTGGAGAAGAAAGGCTCAAAAAGATTTTTAAGAAATAAGGAAGGCACAGATTGGATGCAATTCATACATCCTCCATCATCAGCCAACTGCGTACTGCCATGTGTTGCGAACATCTACAGAATACATGCTACAGTTTCCCAGGTACAGGTTGATCATGTATGTATATGTTGTCTGTTTTGACCATATCTTCACCTAGTAGCCCTCCATGCTGCAGGCTGCCCTGTTTTCTTGTGCCACCTAACTACCTTGGAAATTTTTGTTCAGCTATGAGATGCTACCTGTGTGTATGTTGGAGGGTACTAGCATCTAGGTACCCTAGGAGAAAAGGGGAGGGGGCGAACAGTTAACAATGTGTTTCAGTTTCAAGGGTAGCTGCAGGTAACTATTTACAGTCATATATACTCAACAACTCTAACTAACTAGTATCATCATTGGATAGTGATATAAAGAAAATTCACCTACAATCCATATATACATGTGCATCCAAGTGAAGGGAATTAATGCTAGAAACTCATCTTGGGGACTAGCTGGTTGACTAGTGTTCAATTCCTTAATAGGAGCACCAATTTACTACTACCTCCGTTTCAAGGAATAAGGCGTCCTCGTTTTACGAGCTTTTTGTTTGACTAAGAATTACTTCAAATAGATAAAGATTGTTTGTATGAAATTTATATCATTAAAAAGTGCTTTTCAATACGAATCCAACGATACTAATTACATATAATATAATCAAGATTTTGTTGCTCAATTTCTATGGTCAAAGTTCGTCTTGGGATACGCGTGCGCCTTATTCCTTGAAACGGAGGTAGTATGACAATTCATCTTGGGGACTAGCTGATTGAGTAGTCTTCAATTCCATGCATCTAACTTTGTTTCAACTATAGTTAGCTCTCGCTTGCTACTGTATAGACAAGTGGCCAGGTCCACCTCCAAATTTATGCACCAAGGAGGAAGCTCCAAGCAGGAAGCTGTTGGGAATTAATGGCAAAAGCTAGCACTTTACACTGCATATTATTAGTACTAAACTACTACTATTAGTCACGCTGGTGCGAAATTGATCTCTCACGCATTGACCTTGGTTTCGCTGAATCATTGACATGATTCTTCAAATATTCAACTCCCTACAGTCCAAATTAAGGGATGAGTGCGAAGCCATCAACGGCACGTAATCAAGCACGACTCATCGGTCCCACCGTCAGCGGCCCGGGGTGAATCCGTCAATGGTAAATTTAGCAGATGGGTGCAATGTGAGCCATCACCTTTTTCTGTAAAGGTGATCCAAGTTAATCCGGCCCGATCAAGTCCACAGGATAGACTTTGTTAACCCAAAGCAGGATGGCTTAAAATAAGCATCCTTCATATGGTAGCAAGGAGAAAGGATTGGAGGATTCATTTGGTATTTTCCTGCTTGTCATTTCCCTCCAAGGTCATATTCCCCATGCATACCACGGCCCTTGCCTGTCATCAGCAACTTGACACAGTCTTAAATCTTGGCAAAAGGAAAAGAGATGTGCACCAAGCGCAAAAGTTTGGGGAAAAGGAAGTGGGAGAATAACTGGATATATATCTTTGATTAGCCACATTGGAGTCTAGCATTTGAATCCATGCACAGTAATTGACCTTATAAAGAGAGGTTGTACCTCGAAGCAAAGTACATGAGGCATGCATGCTTATATTAAGTACATTGTTAGAGTAATCAAAAGGTGATCTACATGGTCCAATTCGTGCCACAAGGGGAGGGGGATTTTTCCACCCCCAAAATCCGCAGTGATGTAACCTTGGTCACAATCTCTTCACAAATTCCGTCAAATCTTAAACATATAGATGGCGTGTATATACCGTGTCGCATGTCGGTCGTGACATGGTTTCGCCACCGCAGCATGTGTTCGGACGGCCACGATAAAAGATTTCTCACCAGACGATTCGTGACCAAGACCAAGTAATATATATCCCGTGAACGACAGATGCATGGCGATCGATGGAATGAAGAAGATATAGATCCAAGAACAAGGCCTCACAACTTTATCACCACCATCACACCACATATGCCCTGTCAATCCGTTTTCCATAACTGATAAAATCTTTTCTTGATCACCAAATGTCAGCTGCCACGAGGGCTCATGGTCGGGTGCCGGTTAGGAGAAAACACCACCCTTTCCCCCCGACAGGCTAGACGGGGATTGAACCGGACGTCAAGCCGAGCACCTATCTGTCCCTAGGCCAGGCCCCCTGCTGCTCGTATCATTGGCTAATGATGGCACCATGCATTGCATGGGAAAAGGCAATCTGCACTGAACACTGCAATTTCACTGTCCTGACAATTGACACAAAGTGACCGATGTCACAGGTCTGATTAACCAGCAAAGCATGACCCTTTTTTAACATGTGAAATGCAAGTATTTTAGTGTCCCGATAATGATGTAGATATCTTACTCGTTGCTTCAGGTTTAAGCACGATCTGTTTGACCAATGGCAGAAGCAACCACTGTTAACCTTGACAAGTTGACATGGATTCTGAATAGTTTCTGGTGAAACAGAGTTTTCTAGAACTGGAAGAGCTTAGCTAGACACGGAGACTTTCGATCGTTTTTCTTTTCATCAGTTTTTTGTCTAGTTAACTGACCAACTTTTTCCACTTCTATTTACTGCAAGAGCTCTTGCCCTTCCTTGGCTGGTGAAAGAAAAGAAGACAGAGTTTGCCCACGAACTTCTTGCAAATTTCTACTTGTATGGACATGTTGTGAGATGTCTGACGTCAGGTTCGTACACGTATTACGGTAGTAAACGAGACGCACACATCATGCACACGCACTACACACTCAGGAAATTTTCCCAGGCCACCGGAGCTCATGTACATAGCGTCCTGGCTAATTCATCTGAAGCTGGTGATGTGAAAGGCAACGTCAGACAGATGGGTAGCCATGGTTGCTAACTAGCGAAAAGGCCGGAGCTCGGCTTAGCTTAGCTGCACATGTGTCGCCATGGAAGTGAAACACATGCTGCCATGCCGGAGAGATCTCACCGGCCTGGAGATTCGCACGGCTGCCGGAGCAGGGTATTGATTGGTAGCAGTACAGTAGGAGGGAAAAAAGGCTGGGTCTTTAGAGTGACACAGTGTCAAAAATTCTGTCTTGTCGGATACAACCAAAGGGCCAGTGCCAAGACGTGACTGAATATTCTATGCAATCACAGGCTTTGTGAATCTGAACCACGACGAGTCAGGAAATTCAGGGCCTGCATTTGGGATCCCAACTAGCTGCAAGTTACTGCACACATCTTGGAGCTGATGCACCACTACTAATATGTCTAAAACCACGGGACTTATTATGGATCCGGGGGTATTATAAATCTATCCAAACTGGTTACTGCAAAGGGGAGCAATGTTTGCTCAGTCCTATACTTTGTCAGAAACTGGATAGGAGGTAAACTACCAACCTCTTGGTCTCTTGGAGCAGATAGACATATCAGATTTTGTTTAGTTTTGACCTTTTTAACTGCTTCCCGAAAAGGAGAGCAACTTTTTTCTGTATTTTACCAGAACTGGCTAGGGGGTGCAACTACCAACATCTTAGCCCCGAGGCGCCTAAATCATGACACGAAATGTGAGCAAATTCTTTCTTCGACCCAAGGTTCTATGGCAACAGTATCCTCGCCAAGGAAGGGTACGAGGAAACGCGGACGTGAAGACACCTCCGCGGTCTAGGAAAAAGGATTACAGTGCCATTGTGCCACCGCATTCGCCTCGCTATGAACTTTCAACTCCCTGAAACCACACGAGTACATTATTGTGATGGTAATGTTTGGAGCTGTCATATTTGTCAGCCCAGGAATGGCAAAAATCTGATAAACCCCAACTTCCCTAGCTGAAAAGGCACCCATCATTCACGTTATCATCTTGCAAGCTTGAAAGAAAAGCTCACAGTAAACGAGCACAGTAGAAGGCATATAACTAGTATAAATTGCAATCAGAACATATGCATGCATGCTCAAGTCAATCTCACAATCTCAGTCTCCAGCATGAACCCTAGCTAGCTAGCCCGGCTAGCCTTGCTGTCGTGTCTCAACAAGAGGCCGAGCTACCGTTCATCCATCTGCCCATGATGTGCCACACACACAATTACACAAACCCTCCTCTCTGTCCCGGGGCGCTTTTGACTTGTCACCTACGCGCACAAACCCAAGGAACAGATCATTCTGTTCTTCCGTGAAATTCCTCCATCGAGTCGACGGCGCAAGGCAACACGCAGAAGAGATCGAAAAGCGGGGGCGACGAAGTGGCGGCCGTCGCCGATTGTTTACGTGGTTTTGACTTTGGGTGCTGTTTGTTGCTTAAGATAATGCTAGCAGCGGCTAATTGTGCTGTTTGGTGGGCAATTGTGACAGGTGCTCACAGCCTTGGCTAATCAGTGGTGAAGGAAAAGCATAATGAGCCTACCCTAAAGCAGCCCCACATGAACCATGCTTGTCCTAAAATAGCTCGCATACAGATGTACCATAAATCATAAGAGATAAGATGGTAAAGGTAACAGTGTGCCATTAGTTAATGACACTGTCTGCAATGTCAAAATGTACTAGCTAGCTCTCAACAGAATGCAATAGCTCAGTGCATGATTGAGGAGGAACAAATCACACTGAAAAATAATAAAATAAAATAAAATAAAACACTGAACAATAATGCAGATTGACGCAGGTTTCCTCATAGTATGTTACTGCTCTGTATTCTTTGATGTGGTAGAAGTTATAGAATCAAGATGGATAAGCCTGTCACTAGACATGAAACTGTACTCAAATGAGCTCCAGAGAGAACAGAGAAAAGAAGTCATACATACATAACAGTTAAGGCCAGGGGACTAAGAATCTCACAATGTGCAAGTGTACAACCATAAACTCCACGGAGCAGAGCAACCTAAACAGCACACTCACCATTAATAACTTGTAATCATAAGTAAAGGGGGGAAAAGATGCAGGCTCAGTGTCAGTACTCATCTTTTTTTCAACTCATTCAGCACAAAGAAAATGGGGACTAGAGCCTTCGTGTTTCATAATGAAATTAGAAAACTATGTTGTGATGGTAACATTCAAAAATCAAATTCAAACCGATTACCAGTGGACAATAATTATCAAGGACCAAGACTGGTGGCATCACAGAAGTGACAGATACATACATATGGGCAAGACCATTTTCCATTCAACGTGAAAATCTTATTCGTGAACTATGTACAATCTGAATAAGGATATCACAGTTCAAGTTTGTTCCCTCTCTTCTCAGGACACAATTGTATGAAAAAAGGATAACTGCATCCAACTTCGAACCGTGTCTAGTACCGCGCACATCTAACATGCACCGGATGAAGGCGAGACAAAATTTATTTACATTACAACCCAACAGTTCCCATCTTGAGGAATGGACAGATGCACTATATTTCATATGGCAGTCAAATGGCAGCTGATGACTCCATGACAAAAAATCCTGCAAAACAGGAAATGGGAAAATCAGGTTTGCTGGAATCATTTAAAAACTTCCACATTTTATCAAAGGATAAGGAGAAACAAAACACAACTCACATCAAATATGTTATAAAAATTCCCGTGCCATGGAAGGCCTTCATAAAGTCTCATTTGAACTAGGATAAACCGAGATGCTGCCAAGACACCTGTAACATATATTCCGGGTTTGCCTTCCTCAAGTCAGGGAATCTTTACATGCCCCTTTGAGTGGCTAATAATTTGAGCATTTACTTCACGTTCATTGCTGCAGCCATTTTCCTCAATCTTTGAGATATTTCAGTGAACGATGGTCTGTCAGACGGTTCACCAGCCCAGCTACCTTCCATCAATGATTTCCATTCAGGATCACACCAGGAAGGGATCTGAGGACGGAGAGCATTGTTCACGATGCCCCCTACAGAATGACATGATAATTAACTTCACAGGGTGGTGTTTACCACTAGCATCAAAAGATATCTCCTATTTGCAACAACTTTGCTATATAAAATACAGCAGATGTAGGGGAAGAACATAGTATTATTTTTAACTTCACAGGGTGGTGTTAACCACAAGAATCAAAAAGACATTTTCGTCTTTGCAATAAATTTACTAAATAAAATACAGCGGATGTAGGGGAAGATCACAGTTCTTATTTTGTTTCACAGACTTCCAATTTCATACTGTCACAAGGAAAAACTGAAAGAGGATAAAGGTTCTGAAATTATAGATTCAAGAAGGTGGTTCTTAGATAGTTAAAAATGGATATTTCAACTGCAGTTACCACATCAATTGGGCACCACAATGCATGCACATGTAACACAAGCTAAGGAATTACCTACATGGTTACATCTAGTATCTTTTGCTGCATATATTTTGAATAATTTAATAATAAGTATGTACATTAATGATTGTAAAACAACCCTGGATTTACCATCTGACCATTTCCATTAATTCAGTCATCAAAGCCTTTCAAAGTTTCCCGCATAAAAGTTTTTTACAGTTGTATAAGAACATACAAAGAAAATCCAAAATAAAACTTCCAACAAGTATGTTTTCACACCGCCAGAGAAAGTTATTGTAGCTTATATATATGCACCAAAAAATATATAATTAAACAAGGAGGAAGGTATACTCAGAAATTGAAATAAAGCGATCAACATCACTTTCTATACAAAGTTCTGGGCATTACCAATTATTTCAGCAGCACGCATATCTGAGTACGGGTCGTCACCAGTAAGTAGCTCCCACATCACAATACCAAATGAGTACACATCAATCTACAGAATAAAGTTTATTAGCCTTTTGTAAGAAGATAAGAATTTATGCATTGTTTACAGAATGAATAATTTGTTAAATATAGAAGTTATTTAAAGAACAAGCAATATTACCTTCTCTGATACCATATCGCTTTTCCCACTCAAAAGCTCTGGCGCCATCCATGGTAAGGTTCCTCTAACACCACCAGACACCAAAGTATGCTGCTTCACCTTCGATAGCCCGAGATCACCAATCTGATCCAGAAATATTAAGATAGGATGACAAGGTCAGGAGCAATACGAACCCCTGCTAGTGATAAAAAATGAGTGTAGACAAGTAGAGAAGAGGCAAGCAAGGAATGGGAGCGAGTGGGCATTAAACCTTGCAGATCGGTCGCTGTGGATCCCTCATGTTTACCAGTAGGTTTTCACACTTGAGATCGAAATGTACGATATTCTTCCCATGCAAATATTCCATGCCAAATGCAGCATCCATGGCCAATATAACTCTTTTGCGGCGATCAATTGTCCTATGCAGTTCGTATATATATTAGAATTCTGATATGGGAGAAATTAGAAAGCAAACTGTTCTTTGATTAAACGAGCAGTACCGGTCTTTTTTCCTCAAGAATTGTTTCAGAGACCCATTGACCATAAACTCAGTAACAGTAGCTAAGCTTCCATCAGGACCATCGCGAACAACACCATAAAATGCAACTACATTGGGATGATGAAGTGAGCTCAGGATCTGAGCTTCTTTCCAGAAATCTGCAATCTGCAAGATCCAATAAATCAGAATTTGAGGCACTTTCCATTATAGACCACAGAAAATCTGTACATCCTTCTCCTTTTTTTTCATGTACATAAACTTTCTTTGCTTATTAGTTTATATACAACCAATGCTTTTTCCATTACTGTTGTACTTGAAAAACGAAACCTATCCACAGCAACTAATACAAAACAAGAAAGTAGTCCAGTACAATATATGTGTGAAGGTAGAGGTTACCTAGAACAAGTAAACAGAATTTTCGCTACAGTACTAGCCCTAAAGTTGAGAACTACCAAGGAAATAAAGCATACCAAGCGCTCTCTCTCGGATGGCCTTCCATCAAAGCAACTCGCTTTTATTCTTTTGATGGCAACATCACACCCTCTCCATTTACCATGAAAGACTGCCCCATAAGTACCTGAACCCAGCTCTCTGATTTCCTCCAGATCATCATTTTTTATAGTCTGCATTGTCAACACAAAATATAAATGGGACACAAGCTAAAAATTAAAAAGTAGCACATATCAAGAGATTAGCAAGATATACCTGTAGTCCTTTAGACAAAGCTTCAGCTTCAGCGGGTGTAGATTCGATCCCGGAACTTTTGTGAGGGTCGCAGCTTCCATGGACATCATTGTCCTGATTTCCCTCAGTATTCTGCAGATCAAAATGATTCGAGTGCAGAGCACTAGTTAGTTTAGTGCTTAATGTGTTTGTTCGGCACTCACTCCGATTCATATTAACTGTTGCTAATATGGATGTATCTAGACACATTTTATTTCTAGATACATCCATATTAGAGATAATTAATATGGATCGGAAGGAGTACTACTTCCGGCAGAAGTTACCTCATCAAACTTCTTTTCGTCATTGTCATCAGCACAGACAGGTGAAATAGCACGAGAAGCATCTGGCTGAACCTCTCCTGGCTTCTCGGCATCTTCCAGTGCAGCCTTTTTAACAGAGGCGACAAACTCTGGAAGGAGATTCAATCTGTCCCCCGATATATCCCCACCTTCCTGCAATGCTGTAGCCCTGCCATCATGTTCTGTAGACTTGCCCTGTTGGACTTCATGTGTAACTCCAACACTGTGGACCAAGGTACTAGGGTCAATGACAGAGTGTGAGTCAGTCACATTTCTAGCATGCCCTTCATCCTCTGGTCCTTCAAATTTCTTTGTTGTGCTAATGTCCAACATGGACACCTGATCAGTGAGGGGTACTGCAGCAACAGATACTTTACCATCAAGTGATGCCGGCATGGGTCCAGCAGATGCTCTTTCAGGAACAATTTCTATCAACGGAGCCCCAGGTTGCTGCTGGGCTGATTCTGGGGCAAAGAAAGGCTGAGCATACTGAGTAGTATTTGTATTTGGCCAAGGACCTAGAGAGGAAGAGTTTTCTCCAACAGCAGGAATATCATGTCCAACAATTCTATATGGTATGCCGCCGTTGGGTAAAGGCCATGGGTTTGGAACTCGATCATATGCAGGCACACCTGGAATCCTTGGACTAACATCACCTGTGTTTCTGACGAAGTTGGAGTTAATACTCCCACCATTTGGGATCGGCAGGTGTGGTGATTCATATGGTGAGGCTGTATGAACAGGGCTGCTTGCCCTCCTTCTGCTTGGTTGAAGTGGTGGCAAATTCTGCTGCATTTGGTAAAAGGTATCTCCACCATATGTTGAAGTATGGCTGTAATGCTGGCCTGTCGATTCTTCAAAACCCGACGTCTGGACATACGAGCCACTACTTACAACTTGTGGATTATGATATGCATCATTGATATGCTCTCCACTGCCATGATAATAGTGGGGACTTTCATGGCTTGAGCGACTGTGGGATGCTGAATGCATTTCATATACTTTGTTGGGTGCAAATGCAGAATTAGCAGAGCTGCTATCAGTGTATGGATCCATCACTCTACCATTAGCAGCCAGATTCAACCTTGGATCCTCGTACCGTTGATGACTTTGGTTGGGATGCGCATGCCAAGCTCTATCATGAGAATGTGATTCATTGTAGAACATTGGAGGGTGACCACCAGCTTGCTCTTTCACATAAACACCATTTTCCAGCCTAACATCTTGGCCTACAACATAATGCTCACCAGGACGAAAATAATCTTGACGCGGATTAGAAGGGTGAACAGAATACTCATTTGCCATGCTGGACTGGTCAAAAGTTTGCGGGACTGGCCTCCAACGGGGATCCACATAGCGAGGATCGCCCACTGAACCTTGAACCTTCTGGAATGGCGAACGGGAGTCATATACACTGTTTCCATCCAAGAAAGTGCCAGAGCGGCCCAAGTTCCCGGGGAAGCCAGCATTTTGCTGGCCCAAGTTCCCTGGGAAGCCAGCATTTTGCTGAATTACAGCACCAGGTGGAAGCCAGACCAAGTTATCCACATGTGGCGGTGACTGAGTCTCGTAGTGCCGGTATTTTGGTGAACTCCTTACAAAGTCATCAGGAATCCTCTCATCAAAATCCTCCGCTCCGACCTGAAACCTTGCAGATGATGGTGAAACAGGAAAATCCCTGGGATCATGCACTCCATACTGCTGCCCTGGAGAGACATATGCAGGGCTCCAAGGAGAGTCCATCTCCCCATACCTCTGACTCTGTGACGGGCGAGGAACATTCAGATGGTGCAAACTATCAGGAATCCCCGACTCATTGCCTCCGATGCCGAAAAGCTGCTCCACCGATACCGGAGAGGAAGGCGACCTCATGTCACCGAGGCTATTGAGCGCGTCGACGTACCTCCTCTCCGTCTCCCGATCATCTCCGCGGTAGTGCACAGCCGCCGACACAGCATCATCATCCAGGTGCTGCGAAAACAAGAAGACCCTCAGCCGGGTGAACCCCTCCCCGGCAGCGATGAGCTTGTCGTACTCCTCCATCATGTTGACCACATCATCGTCGTTGACGACCGAGACCAGCGCGTCGAGGTCCTCGTCGGGCTGCTGGTACTTGATGATGTCGGCGTCCTCGTAGAGCTCGCGCATCCGCGCGGCCAGGTCGGAGTAGGGTATGTCGCGGGGCAGCATGACGATCCGGGTGTCGCCGCCGACGTAGCGGAGGCGGCCGTCGAGCGGGCGCGGCAGGATGCTGCCCCCGAAGCTGATGAGGAACTTGGCCATGCGCGGTGCCCCGTCGGCCTCCGTGCTGGCCGCAGCGGGGACGGCGGCAGAGGGCGCCATGGGTGCAGAGGCTGTGATCAGGTTGGCTTCAGCTGGATCGGCAGCAGAGCAGCTGAGTACATCACACGAATTCCAATCCGCTACCAGCTGCGCTTGAAAGCCCCTTTTCCTGTCCACTACCAGCTCCGCTTCTTAGCTTCTTTTTCCTGCAGGTTGGATGATACAGAAAAGGATTAGAGACCGAAAAATTGGCACCTTTCATCAGACAAACAAATACATGAAGCTGGGGGACAAAATTGCCCGCAGATTTCACCGATGATAGCTGAGATCAGCCCCTACCGTCACAGAAAAGACAAAATTGCCAAGCTTAGATATTCCAAACAGAAAAGAAGAAGGAGCTGAGGGACAGATTCCAAGAATGCGTGGAGATCGCACCCTGAACCCCAAATGCTTGGCCCCCCATATCCCAATTCGAAACCTCAAAACACAAATCCCAATTGGAAACCTCAAAACAGAAACTTTACCAAGGAAGCTCCCGTGATTCCCCTCGGAGGAGAAAAATGAATGAATTTTCCCCGGGAATCTTGGCCAGAAAAAAAGAGAAGCGCGTTTGTGCCCCCCGACGCAATCGGAAAGGATAAGAACGGCCAAACGGCCTTGGGAGCGAGCGAACGAACTAAGTTCCAAAAAAGCAGGGAAAAAATTAAATCCGGAAAAACAAATCAGCAAATTGTTGTTGGAGATAGAGAGAGAGGAGTGATGGGATGGTTCTTGTGCCGTACCTGCCTCCGGTACGATCCTCGCCTCCTTCCTGGGGTGTGCTGGGTAAGCAAGCAAGCGGGCGGTGCGGGGCGGGGCAGCCGACTTGCGGCGGTGCGGTTGCGGTTGCGGCTGGGAGCGGGAAAGGCGACGGTGGGAGGGACGAAATAGAGAGGGCGAGGGATTTGCGGTGGGGAAGGAGGGGGGTTGGGGAATTCGGGCCGTGGGGGATATTCGGCTCTAGGGATCACGTCGGCACTCACGCCAGACGGGCCGGGGCCGGGGCCGGGACCATGCCCGCCGCCGCCAGTGGTCGGCGGGTCTGCCTGGTCGGCGTCGGCGTCAGGTGGGGGAGGGGGCCGTGCGCTCGCGAGGCAGCGCGGCGTAGTACGTGTGGTGGTGGGGAATGTGGTTGCGCGGCGGCGCCGGGGCAGCCGGTTCGATTCGGCTCGGGTTACTTCTTTGTTGTGCGGTGGACGCGCGGCGAGGTGGCACGTGTGGCGTCTGTTCCAGATGACGCGATCTCCGTCCCCACGCACACGAACACGCCCTGCTATTGTTTTTATATTCGTCCAGCGATCATGGTCTGCCGGGGCTCGTAGCTGCGGCCGGACTTCCGATCCGTCCGTTGCCTGCACGGCAGGGAGTGTCCACGTACTCCACGACTCACCCCCGACTGCAATGCTATCAACAAACACCCTCGTTGATCCGTAAGTAACAGCCCGTACAACCCTTAGTCAGCTCCACCCATGTTTTCTTC